>NC_057862.1:244895940-245195940 GCF_019393635.1 Dromiciops gliroides | reverse complement strand
CCATGGATTTTTATATAAACAAAAATCAGGATAAAGTAAATAGCTTAGATAAAAAGAAATAATAAAATAATATATAACAATGCTTCTTACTGTTGGGAAAAGTTGGGGAAAGAATAGACTTTTCAGTGCCTCATAGTCCTTAAAGAAGTGTTTAGAAGTAGAAGCTTTAGACTGAAATTTTGGTTACAACACACTGCAAGAACCTTATGTTCCACTCTGACCTCCTTGTTCTGCCAAAGCTTATTCTCTCTGTCTCTCTCTCTCCCTCTGTCTCTCTGTCTCTCTCTCTTCATCATCTTCCTCCTCTTCTTCCTTCTCTTCTTCTTCCTCCTCTTCCTCTTCCTCCATCTTTCTCCCTCTATTCTCTCCCTCCCATCTTCCTTCCCTCCTTCCCTCTTTTCCTCCCTCAACATTATTTTTGTGGATAAAAATACTATTGCTTTGACTTCAGTTAATTATTTACTTGTATCCTTTTCCAAGGATAAAAAGAGTCAAAGATAACTTGAATTTTCACAATTGTGGAAAAATTGGTATTAAACCCTAGTTGTTGGTGCTCTCTCCCTCTAGAAATTATTTTGCATAATATCTACATCTATCTATCCACCTCTTTTTCTCTATCTATAGATAGAGAGATAAAGACATATACTTTGTATTTTAAAAGGCAATGTTTCCTAGAGAGCTGCCTTTGGAATGAGTAACACCTGGTTTTAAATCCTATCTAGGATGCATACTAAGTGTGTGACCCTGGGCAAGTCACTTAATCTCTCAGTGCCCCCCAGGAGCCAGTTATTGATCTGCATTAGTAGAGATAGTTACTTCACCAGGAATTTCCTACACCAATGAAATCACAGGTATGGACCAAAGAGAAAATATTTTATATTAACTTTTCTGCTCACATGCTGTTTTACCCCCAGTAGAATGTAGGGGCAGAAGGGGAGGAACTATTTAAAAAATTTTTGTCTTCATGTACTCCAAAACCTCACATGGTGCTTTACACATAGTACATGCTCAGTAAATGTTAGTTGAATTGAGTTAAATAAGGTTTATACACATTTGGGGGGAAATCTGACCAATAGTTTATTATTCTTAGCTTAAAATGTCTATCTTCTTTAACGTACAATGACTTCCAAGGGACAAGTGATATAAGGTTATATATGCCATATAGATAACAGAAGAAAAACAACATGAGTTTGACTGAACTTTTTTTTAATAGAAATCAGTCACGAGGAAAGCTATTGTGAAGTGACAAAGTTATTTCTGGATGTAAAGAGACACCTGATGGGTTATAGTTCTCCCACACAGGATATTGTCCATTTCAGCTCTCAATAACTACACCCTCTGTACTGGTTTCTATTGGAAACTGGATAGCTATGATATGCTTTCTCATCTATACATTGGTTTTCTAAGGTTGTTTAAAAATACCCTTATGAAATGTTATCATCTTGAATATTTTTCTGACATAATTCCAAATTGATAAAATATAAACTCACGTTATGCTTTGTGGTTTTTTTTTTTGTTTGTTTTTGTTTTTGTTTTTGCAAGGCAATGGGGGTTAAGTGACTTGCCCAGGGTCACACAGCTAGTAAGTGTCAAGTGTCTGAGGCCGGATTTGAACTCAGGTACTCCTGAATCCAGGGCCGGTGCTTTATCCACTGCGCTACCTAGCCGCCCCCATGCTTTGTGTTTAAAGAGCAATAGGGTGACCCTCCTGTCAATTGTCTGATTACATATAAATAATATAGAAACATAAAATCTTCACTATCTTTCTACCCAAGAACAGAAATCTCAAATTTGTTGTTTCTTATCTTCAGAGTTTTGCAGTGAGTCATTTGTTTTTGTTTTTGTTTTGTTTTTATGTTTTTATTTTATTTTTGAGGCAATTGGGGTTGTGACTTGCCCAGGGTCACACAGCTAGTTAAGTGTTAAGTGTCTGAGGCCAGATTTGAACTCAGGTTCACCTGAATCCAGGGCCGGTGCTCTATCCACTGTGCCATCTAGCTGCCCCTGCAGTGAGTCATTTTTAACCCTCCCTTTGATGGAGACCTTTGATTCCCTTCAATGTCATGCTCTCCTGGTGTAGGAACTCTCATCAAACATGTAGAGAAGCAACATTTTTTAATTTATAGTCTTAGAGAATTACCTGAGGAGGTTAAGTAACTTGCCTTTGGTCATACAGCTAGTATGTATCAGATTTAGAACTTGATCCTGAGGCTTCTTGACCCCAAGACCAATCCTCAATTAATGATGCCAGTTTAGTTTTGTAAAATGTGGGTTGTTTTTTTTTTTACTTTTTAAAAAAATGTAGGTTTTTAAAAAAATTTCTAATTAGCAGGAGAAAAAATGGCTTATAAAAAATTAGCTAGGAAAGGATCACAATCTCCTTTTCCATATTTACTGAATTTTCCCTTGAGAGAATATTTAAATTTTGGTGAAACAGTTGTAGATAGACGATGACATCTTTAGGCTATTGTCTAGAATTCTAAATAAAACTCTGATTAGAATCTAAGGTTTTTAAAAAGTACTTATGCCATGGACAATTGGTCATTCTTTGAACTGATATAACACTGAAAATAGCATAGTATGTAATTCAATCTGTTACAAGGTACCTAGAATATAACACCATACAGGTAGGGTCTACAGAAAAGCTCCAAAATATAACAAGAGAGTTGGGATGGGGAGCAGCTAGGTGGCAAAGTAGATAAAGCACCAGCCCTGGACTCAGGAGGTCCTGAGTTCAAACCAAGCCTCAGACACTTAACACTTACTAGCTGTGTGACCTTGGGCAAGTCACTTAACCCTCATTGCCACTGCCAAAAAAAAAAAATCACCCAGGATCTTTTTGGGGCAGCTAGGTGGTGCAGCTCCGGCCCTGAAGTCAGGAGTACCTGAGTTCAAATCCGGCCTCAGACACTTAACACTTACTAGCTGTGTGACCCTGGGCAATTGCCTCACTAAAAAAAAAAAAAAAGAGAGAGAATTGGGGTGATGAGTTACCACCTAACATCTAAGTGTGTTAGACACCAAACTTCTCTCTGGAATTGACTTGCTGATTTTCCAAAGTAGGGCTAAGTTCCCAGAAATGGACCACAGAACTTATCTTTAGATTTCCTCACAACCCTAGGGGTCACCTTGTTGAGTGGTAATATAGTGCCACTATTTACCACTCTAACTCTTTTTTTTTTTTTTTTAGTGAGGCAATTGGGGTTAAGTGACTTGCCCAGGGTCACACAGCTAGTAAGTGTTAAGTGTCTGAGGCTGGATTTCAGGTACTCCTGACTCCAGAGCCAGTGCTCTATCTACTGTGCCACCTAGCTGCCCCAACACACGTGATTTTTTTTTGTTTTTTGGTGAGGCAATTGGGGTTAAGTGACTTGCCCAGGGTGACACAGCTAGTGTCAAGTGTCTGAAGCCAGATTTGAACTCAGGTACTCCTGTCTCCAGGGCCAGTGCTCTATCCACTGCACCACCTAGCTGCCCCTACCACTCTAACTCTTGAGCCTCCATCCCACATATCTTCTTTCTACATAGCTGGTCACCCAAAATAATGTCACTTAGTTAACAATAAGGCAAAAGAAATAATTTCATGAATATTAACAGATTAGGGTAAATATATAAATAATAAACTAAATTTTAATACACATATAAACCTGGATCACACTCTCCTGCTGATGCATTTAACAGCTATGATGAAGAATGGGAACACACTTATAGGAACCTGGCATGGAAACACATGAGAGTAGAAAACTCATATGCATAGGATAACACAACTATGGACTATAAACTTTAATATTATTGGTTCATTCAACAACATCTGCACCACATGAAACTACTTCTGCTCACTGCTTGACTGTTGATGTTCACTAGACCAGCTGGCGAATTTTCTACTTGAACCCTGCCTTTGTCTGCTCTCTCAATTAAGTGTCACCTTAGGGCATTTAGAAAGTGTTAGTTCTTAATATAAATAGCAATTCTTTTTAAGCTAGACAGCTTCCAAGTTCGTCAACCTGGCTATCACTGGGCTATAAGGCCCAAACCAGCTGCTCATTCATTCATCCATATGGTGTGCTGTCTAATCAGAATGGAGTTCACAGCAACAAGACTGCATGCTCACTCTTTAAGCTAGGTTTTGTAGTCACAAAACTCCTTTTGTTTTTCTTTCTCAAGACAAAGGTGGCAGCAGAAAACCAAAAAACTCTTATGAAAAGCTTCTTCTTCCTCCAACTCTAAGTGGTGATAGAGGGCAATAGCAGTCATTGGAGCTCTGGACCAGTGACATCAATTCTTTCTGACCAATCAGGAAGCACTCACCTGAAGCCTTTCAACTGAAGGCTTCTAATTGCCACAGTGATGACTGAGAAACTTTAAACACTCTTGCTGTGTTTTCAGCTCTTAGGTTGCTGATTCTACCTTGTGTGATGTCTCTTATCCTTCTCCTGCCAAGATGTCTTCTATGTTTAAACGATCAGTTTTCAGTCATGTCTGACTCCATTTGGGGTTTTTATGGCAAAGACACTGGAGTGGTTTGCTATTTTCTTCTCTGGCTCATTTTACAGATGAGGAAACTAAGGCAAACAGGATTAGGTGACTTTCCCAGAGTCACACAACTAGTGTCTGAAGCCACATTTGAACTCAGGAAGATGAATCTTCCTGAATCCAGGGCTGGTACTCTATCTGGAGCTCCACCTAGCTGCTTGGTGATTTACCTTTTACTTAAAAAGTGACAATTCCCCAAATTCCTCTTATTAAATTAAAGTCCTTTTCCAATCATATCTCAGTTTCAAAATGTTTGTGTGAATTCTAATTTTCTAGTTCTACCCTCTTTAGTCATAAAATATGTGTGTATTTTACATGTATAAAACATGCAAGAGAAGATAGGCATCATGCCTTGATTTCAAAGGCAATATGGCAACAGGTCTCCTTTCTGCTCATGAAACTGTTTCTTAACACTGAAATTTCTTTAGTTTTTCACACACATACAAAGATTTTTTCTCTTTACACTATTAAATTGTTCACAATCAAGTGAAGTCTCACTCTACATTGTTAACAAATTACAAGTCCTCTATATTTTCTCCCTGAAACTGTCCAAAATCCTATCTGAAAGTTATTTTTTCCTACACATATTTTAGTATTATTAATACAAAATTTGTTTTCTGCTAGTATTGGGTGTCAAAATATTTATCCATGAAAGTTGCAATAACTCGTCCTTTGACGAGATGTTACAAAGATAACAGAACTTGGCAACAGATTGGATGGATGGAGGGATTTCAAGGATGACACTTAGTTTGCAAGCCCAGATGACTAGAAGGATGGTAATGCCTTCCTCAGTAGTATGAAAGACAGGAGGGGATGAGGATTTGGAGGGGAAAGATAATGAGTTCAGTTGTGCACGTGTTGAGTTTAAAATGTCTATAGGATGCCCAATTCAAGATGTCCAACAGGCAGTTGGAAATAAAAGACTAGAGGTCAGTAGAGAAGTTAAGGCTGAATATGTAGATTTGAAAATCATCAGTATGGAGATAAATGAATCTATGGGTTTTCCTGAAGTTACTAAGCAAAATGATATAAAGGTAAAAAGAAAACAAAAGAAAGTATAGGACAGAGCCTTGGGGGATCCCCACAATTATCAGTCTTGAGCTGGATGAAGATCCAGGTAGGAGGAAAACCAATATAGGATTTACATTCCTGTTGCAACTGGAAAGATACAACATGTACAAAGATTTGTAAATACAATGTCTGTGTAAGGTAATTTTGAGGGGGGGTGAGAGGGATGCAGCATTTTTTTTTCTTTAAAGTTTTATTAAATTTTATTTTTATTTTCAATTTCATAGTCTCTCCCTTTCCTCACCTATTGTGACGGTAGATAAATGAGAAGTCATGCATATCATGTTTCCTTATTGGCAAAGGAATAAGCATTTATTAAGCACCTTCTATGTGCCAGACTCTTTGTTAAGCCCTTTATAAATATTATCTCAATTGATTCTCACAACAACCCAGGGAAGTAAGTGCAATGATTATCATCATTTTATGGTTGGTTTTTTTTTGGTGAGGCAATTAGGGTTAAGTGACTTGCCTAGGGTCACACAGCTAGTAAGTGTCAAGTGTCTGAGGCTGGATTTGAACTCAAGTACTCCTGAATCCAGGGTCGGTGCTTTATCCACTGCGCCACCTAGCCGCCCCATCATTTTATGTTGAGGAAACTGAGGCATCATATTAAGGTTAAGTGGCTTTGCCCAGGGTCACAGACAGCTAGTAAGTGTCTCCCTGACCCTAGACCCAGCTCTCTAATCCTGTGCCATTAGCGGCCTGAGGAGAACACACGCAAGACAGGGCAGGGCAGAACAGGGCGACATATACAACAATGGTCTTTTGTATGTAGCATTACCTGAATTAAGCTCTGAAGGGAGCTAGAGATTCTAGGAAGAAGAGATGAGGAGTGAAAATATTACATGCTTGGAAGATAGATAGCCATGAGAGGAAAAGAAATCATCGAATTGCTAACAGAATTGTCCACTCAAACACTATTTTTATGTCTTTCGTGAAATGATAGTGGAAGACATTGTCCACTGTGTTACCCAATGCCCCTTATACAAAGATTCTTTAGATGAAATCTTTCTAAAGAGGAAGTGTGATATAATGGTAAGGATGCTAGGGTCAAAAGAGTCAGATGATCTGGGTTCAAGTCCCAGCTTTTCTGCTTACTAGCCATTTAACCTTGGGTATTTTCTGCTCCCTTCACTGGGACTTAGAGATCATCAAGTTGAGTAGGGAAGCAGAAAATAAAAAATTGAGTAGGGAGGCATAGCTGGCACAGAACTCAGCAGTTCATCAGGAAAGTCGGGTGGCTCAGAGATGAGTGAAGTATAATGCTCAAGGCTATCAAATTTAGTAAGACCTGCCCTTTGATCTTGTTCTACATATTTCCCTATTGTTACTTTATATCTTGGCCTGGATTTAATTTAAGCCCTTCTCTAGAATAAGCATTGCTTTTGCAAACAGATTCTGCTAGCCAAATATGAGAGCCTCTTCCACATTCCTAAGAACTTCAGTTCCTATTAGGCAGTTCTAAAATAATTAATTGATTGATTGATTGATTGATCAAATAAATAAGTGAATGAATGAATAAATGAATAGGTTGATATATATATATATGGATGAATGAATGAATAGAATGAATTTTTAAAATTAACTTATTAGACAGTTCTGATCCCTACTTCAGTATTAATGAGGGTCTTTCAGCAAATTCCTCTCTTTTTCTGTATATGCACCTGGGCTGAACCTGGGCATCAAGACCATCAGGGTATGCATTTGTGTTACTTATCCTGCCTGAGCCTCAGCTTCATCCATTCCTATCTTATAGGGATGCTATAAGGAAATTATAAAATATTATACAAATATAAGTTATTGATTCTGATTTTAGGAATAAGCTTGCCATTGCTTTTATTCACTCACTCACTCACTCACTCACTCACTCACTCACTCACTCACTCACTCATTCATTCATTCATTCATTCAACCAGTCTTCATTAGATTATTATGTGTAATGTACTCAACATTGGGGAAGAACATAAGGTCCCTGTCTTCAAGGAACAGAGACAAAGACAGAGAGAGACAGAGACAAAGAAAATGAGACTGAGAGAAAAAAAAAGAAAGGGGAGTATGAATGCTACATTGGTGCCACACTATGAGGACTTCTCTGGGATTTATTGGAGTCCTGTTGCATTGTTGGGAATCCATTGAAGAGACTCTGCATCTAAGATTTATTGTATCCTCTAGTATCACAGGAATCTGTTGGTGGGGGGGCGGGGAATGAAGTTTTAAAATATTTTTCCAATGTGCTTTTCATTTACAAATAAGCCCATTTTCTATGATATAATTTGTTTTAATATTTAAAGTATTAATTTGTTATTTACCATATCTATCAGTACATATGGAGGCAAATATGAATTAATGATGACATGGCATATCCAGAACATGGTACTTAGTGGCTATTAGAGTCATACAGAAGATTCTTAATTAAAGGAATATCATTTAACTTAAGAAATAAAGATATTGATGTTATTTCACAAGATGCTATTGATAATGCTGAGAAACTAAAGTACTAAGAGATATGGTGAGAAAAAGAAAAGCTTATCTGTTTTCTTCAAATTGCCTAAGGATATAGATCCTTCTGAAATTACTAGCAAGGGCAGGCATTTCAAAAAGTGATTGGAGTCTTATTATCAAATCTCTCATAGATGAGGGAAAGATATTTCATAAAGTTAAAATGATGTCAATTAAGGAGGGAATTTATGGAAATAAGTTCTTAGAATTGACCTTGAATAGCCACTTGAATATCTAGAAACAGATACAGATTAAAAAAATAATAAGATCCCCCATACTATATAGTATAAGCAGTTAGATTTTTAGATAGTATAGCTAGAATATTAGCCCCTTACAGATTCTTGCAGTAATATAGGCATGAGGTAACTGGTCTTGCACTAGGATGATAGTAGTATCAGAGGAGAGAAGGAGACATATGCAGGAAATTTTACAAAGGTAAAATTGGCAGGCCTCAGCAGCAAATTGAATATTAGGGGAAGGGAGAAGTAAGAGAGAATCAGGATTTGAAGATGATTACTGGGAGGATATTGGTACCCTCAGCAATAATAAGGAACAGTAATAAGAGGTAGAGTCAAGATGATAGAGTGAAGCCAATATTTTTTTCTGAGCTCTCCTAACTCACTCCATCTACAGCAACCTAAAAAATAATGTAGCAAACAAAATTCTAGGCCAATTAAAAGTGAATGAATCATTTTTTCCAGCCTGTGGAAGCTTAGGAAGACATAAAGTGGGGTCTTCAGACACCAAGATGGGCATTAGCCAAGAAGGTGGCATGGGAGAGGTGGCACCAGAGGGGCAGAGCCAAGATAGTGGAAGAAAGGCTGTGACTCTCTGTGCTCCCAACAAATCCATCCACATACCTCCAAAAATAATACCACAAAGCAACTCCTGGAGCAACATAAGCTAAAAAAAAAAAAAAAAAGAATGAGACTATTTTCCAGCCAAAGACAGCTTAAAGAGGCAGCTGGGAGCAACTGCTGTACAGTGTGAGAGAAGAGCTCAGTGCATGGTGCAGATCCAGCCCTAGGCAGGGCATGCCTCCAGAGCCTTGGAATTTCAGAGTCACCAGCTTCTTCGAAACTCAGCTCACACACCAGTGAGGGGATCCAGCAGTTGGTTAGGGGAAAATAGCTGTGGTGTCTGCTGGAGCTAAGGCAGAATGCCTATATTCTCAACCAGTAAGCAGATTCAAGCAGCAGCAGCCCACTGGGGGAGGGGCATAGGCACCCCAAGCTTCCAACCATAGAGAATCAGATTTCTATCAGACTTATGTTTCCAGGTTAAAGAGAAAGCAGGCCGTGGTTACTTATAGGACAGGCAGGCTGAGAACAAGCCTAATCTTATCACCTGGGACCCCTTGTAGCTTGGAACAGTACATCCTGGAAGCAGCACTCCATGTTAAGAAGGAGTGAAAAGTTAAGAAATATGCAGTCAAGATGAACAGGCAGAGAAAGCAGCAGACCATCAAAAGCTTCTTTGGTGACAAGGTAGATCAAAATACACCCTCAGAAGAAGATAATAACAAAGTCAAAGCTCCTACATCCAAAGCTTCCAAGAAAATATGAATTAGTCTCAGGCCATGGAATGACTCAAAAAGGATTTTGAAGATAAAGTAAGAGAGGTAGAGGAAAAAAATGGAAAGAGAAATGAGAGTGATGCAGGAGGGTCATGAAAAAAAAAAGTCAAAAGCTTGAAAAGCCCAATTTGGCCAAATGAAAAAGATCTCTGAAGAAAATCATTGCTTAATAATTAGGAACAAGCAAATAGAAGCTAATGACTTTATGAGAAATCAATACATAATAAAGAAAATCCAAATGAATTTTAAAATACAGGGCAATATGAAATATCTCCTTGGAAAAACAGGCAATGTGAAAAATAGATCCAGGAGAGATAATTTGAAAATCATTGGACTACCTGAAAACCATGAACAAAATAAGAGTTCAGACATCATCTTCCAAGAAGTTGTCAAGGAAAATTGTCCTGATATTCTAGAAGTAAAAGGTAAAATAGAAATTTAAAGAATCCACCTATCACCTCCTGAAAGAAATCCCAAAAGGAAAACTTTCAGGAATATTATAACCAAATTCCAGAGATTCCAGGTCAAGGACAAAATATTGCAAGCAGCTAGAAAAAAAGGAATTCAGATACTGTGGAGCTATAGTCAGGATAAGACAAGATCAAGCAGCTTCTGCATTAAAGGATCTGGGAGCATGGAATATGATATTCTGGAGGGCAAAAGAACAGGGATTGCAAGCAAAAATCACCTACCCAGCAAAACTGAGTATAATCTTTTAAGGGGGGGAAATGGGACATCATTGAAAAAGAGGACTTTCAGGCATTCATGATGAAAAGACCTGAATTGCAGAGAAAATGTGACTTTCAAATATAAGACCCTAGAGAAACATAAAAAGATAAACAGGAAAAAGAAAGTATGAGGGATATTAAAAGGTTAAACTGTTTACATTCCTACATGGAAAGATAATACTTCTAACTCATAAGAACTTTCTCAGTACTAAGGCAGCTGAAAGAAATATACTTAGAGGGCAGAGGTGTGAATTGAATATGAAGGGATGATATCTGTAAAGAATTTAATTTTTTGTTTATCTTTGTGTTTTGTAGGGCAGGCAGGGTGGGGTGGCTTATGTCTGGGGCCAGATTTGGGCTCAGGGCCTCCTGTGTCCAGAGCAGGTTTTTTGTCCACTGTGTCACCTAGCTGACTCATGATGACATTTTTAAAATAAAATTAAGGGGTAAGAGGAGTGCACTGGAAGAAAGGGAAAAGGAGAGGTGGAATGTGGTAAAGTAGCTCACATAAAAGAAACAAGAAAAAGCTTATGGAGTGGAGGGAAGGAGTGGGGGTGTGAGTAAGCCGTAAGGCTTAAAGGTTAGGGTTAGGGTTAGGTTTGATTAAATCATCAGATTTAATTCAAAGAAGGAGTAACATACACACTCAAGTGGGTATAGAAATATATTTTGCCCTGAGGGAAAGTGGGAGGGGAAAGGGATAAGGTGGGGGGAGAGGTGAAGAAAGAGGACAGATTAGGGGGAGAGGTCAGCAAAAAGCAAAACACTTTTGAAGAGGAATAGGGTAAAAGAATATAGAAAATAAAGTAAATATCAAGGGGAAGGAATAGATGGAGGGTAATACAGTTAGCAATAGTAACTGTTGTGATGTTTAAAATCTATATTATGTGATCGCCTTAAATTAGAAGCTTCAGCACCAGTCTTTGGGCATTAAACATTTATCAAAGCATACAGGTGGGGCAGCTAGGTGGCGCAGTGGATAGAGCACCGGCCCTGGATTCAGGAGGACCTGAGTTCAAATCCGGCCTCAGACACTTGACACTTACTAGCTGTGTGACCCTGGGCAAGTCACTTAACCCCAATTGCCTCACTTTAAAAAAAAAAAAAAGCATACAGGTATTCACATGGAGTTCAGAAAGTTAAGAAAAAGCCTACCTAGCCTAGAGTTCCAGCCTGGTCTGGTTCTTCCTCAAGTCCTCCACCACGAGCCTGCTTCAATCACACATTCTCCAGCAAACTGATTGTGGAAGCTTTTTATAGGTCTGGAACAAAGGCAGTCCTTACACACTGCTTCAAGCTGATTGGTTGGAATCATCCAAATCCATTGGTTCAATGGACTTGAAGGTGTTCTCAAGTTGAGTTCAAAGTCTAGCTTCTGAGAACAATACCTTCTTAAGGGCTAGCCAGGTGTGATTACAATCTAGTTAACTTGAAATAGGCTAATCAGCAGTCAATCACTCTCACTTAATTCAATCAGTTTAGATAAATCTCCAGGTGGGCCTTTGAGTATCTGCTAAATCCCATTATTTTATCACACTGTGAAAGAAATGATGCTATCAGAAGGACATATGAAAACTGCAAACCATCAATAGAGAAAGAACTTATGGTCTCTGAATACTGACTGGAGTATAATTTTATTTGTTAGTTCCTCTTTCTAAAGTTATTTTGTCTGTTTTCTGTCACAACTTGACTAATGTGAAGATGTTTTGCATGAATGCACACTTATGACTTATATCGAATTGCTTGATTTCTTAGGGAGGATTGAGGAGGGAGGGAGAAAGAAAATTGAGAACATAAAGTCTTTAAAAAATCAATGAAAAATTTGGTTTTTTCTTTACATGTAACTTGGGGAAAATTCTAAATAATAAAAAAATAAATTTAAAATGTTAAAAAAAAAAAAGTGGCACCAGTGGTGATGGCAGCAATGGGAAGTGGTAGTGGCAGAAGTGGAAAAGAACAGTCCAGTTTCCAGGGATGATAAAGTGACTGAATGTCTAGTCCAAAATAGATTCCAGGGGACCCATGTACTAGCACTAAAAGCAGGAATGTTATCTGACAGCTTTATTGATAACTATCCATTTCTGGGTCATAGTTCCAGGGTGAAGAATAGCAGTTCTGGTCATAAGGGAGTAAGAGCCCTTGCTATTTAAGGACCAGGATGCAGAGCCAAAGGGAAATGACCAGGCCTCTTCCCAAATCATATCATGTTGGAAACACCAATCTTACAAGCCCCCAGAATGAACTATGAAAGTAGAAAATGAACATAAAAGACAGAAGCTCAAGCCACTTATTCCCCACCCCCCAACCCCAGAGGTGAGCAGAGCCAATACAACATAAAATCCAGAATCAAGAAAAATGCTAGGAAAATAAGCAAAAAAGCAAACAAAAGAAGAACTTGACCATAAAAATCTATTATGATGACAGTGAAGCTCAAGATATAGACTCAGAAGAAAAGCCTCTAAGAAAAATGCTAGGAAAGTCTCAAATAAAAATGCAGATTGGACACAAGTCCCAAAAGAATTCCTATAGGAGCTTTCAAAAAGAGCCAAAAATGATTTTAAAAATCAAATATGACCAAGAGAGGTAAAATTTGGAAAAGAAATGAGAACAATGGAAGGGAATTATAAAAAAACCCTATTTATAGGTTGGTAAAAGAGATGCAAAAATACCAAAGAAAATGCCTTAAAAATCAGACTTGTCCAAACAGTTTAAAAAAATGCAAAACCTAACCCAAGAAAATAACTCCTTAAAAATTAGAATTGGTTAAGTCAAAGCAATTGACACAATTGGATATTTTTTAAAAAACCCAATAAAATGAAGTAAAAAGACTTAAAAATAGAAGGAAATGTGAAAAATCTCAGGAAAAAAAATTACTGACCTGAAAAAAATAGATTGTGTAGAAATAATTTAAGAATTATTGAACTACCTGAAATCTATCATCAGAAAAAGAGCCCAGATATCATACTTCAAGAAATTATAATGATAATGTATAAAGATAAATAAAGACAATGTGTAAATATCTTAGAACCAGAGGGCAAAGTTGAAGTTGAAAGAATCTATCGTCACGTCCTGCAAGAAATCTCAAAATGAAAACTCCCAATATTATCATAACCCAAATCCAGAGCTTCTAGGTCAAGGAGAAAATACTACAATTAAAATAATTTAAAGAAAAAAACAATTTAAATATGTGGAGCCACAGTCAGGATTACACAAGATTTAGTAACTACCATTACAAAGGAAAGGAGGACTTGGAATAGGATAGTATAGAGGACAAAGGAGCTAGAATTGCAACCAAGAATGACTTTTGTAGCATAACTGAATATAATCCTACTCAGGGGAAAATGAACATTTAATAAAACAGAAGACTTTCAAGCATTGCTGATTTTGAAAAAAAGACTAGAACTGAATAGAAAAGTTGATATTCAAACAAAATTCAAGGGAAGCATAAAAAGGAAAATATGAAAGATAAATCATAGTAAGGCATAAGGAGTAGCTAGGTGGCACAGTTGATTGAGAACCAGGCATGGAGTCAGGAAGACCTGAGTTCAAATCTGGATTCAGCCACTAACTGTATGACCCTGGGCATGTCACTTAAGCCTGTTTGCCTCAGTTTCATGATCTGTAAAATGAACTGGAGAAGGAAAAGACAAATCAGTATCTTTGCAATAAAACCTGAAATGGTGTCATAAAGAGTTGGACACAACTGAAATATGACTGAACTACAACAACAACAAGAAGGCATAAAAACTTCACAAAGGAAAAAACACATTCATTTACATTAAGTAGTTGGTAGTTTCTGTACGTGACTGTGGAGCAGTCTTTTGGTTCCCTTTGTTCTGTTACCCCATAAAAACCCTGTCCTTGGTTCCCATCTCTGGGTATTCCTTGCTTTTTGTTTTGCTATACCATGAGCTACAGCTCCTCTGCCCCAATTAAAGACCTTTCTTCTCCTAGATTGATTGTTTCCTTAATTTAGAGGTTGACAAAAGTAAAGTAAGCTGAGAAAGGAAAAGAACATACACAATGACTATAACAATGTTAGTGGAAAGAACAACAACCATAAAGCAATCTAAACTGAATATAGTGAAATTAAAAAGACAAAGATTGGTCCAAAAGAAGACAAAAGAAGATACCCGTCTTCACCTCATCTTTCTAAATCTGAATTCCCAGGTGTGGAATATTGAACGTAATGTGATATTTTAAATGTATTGATTGGTTTTGATTAATATTCCCCCTTTTATTAAAAAAAATTCACAAAGAAAAGCAGAAAAATCAAATGTATCCCTTTCAGACCATAATGCAATAAAAAATAACATTCAGTACAGGGCCATGGAAGCAAAGGTTATATTTTAATTGGAAATTAAATAACCTATTCCTGAAGAATGAGTGTGGGCCCCGCCCCTTTTCTCCACCATCATGGGGTTTGGGCTGTGTGTCCCCCTCCTTCCCATTCCATGCCCCACCAGAGGGCAGCTCCCACTTTCCCAACAAAATACTGCTCTTGCTGCTTCTTCCAGCACTGAGGAGACTCAGCATCTTGAGCCTGGGAGGGAAGCTCCTCATGTGCAGGGGCTTTTCCTCTTCATCCAGCTCAGCCAGAGCAGAGCCATGACCAAGGGCCTTGTTTTAGGTATCTATGCCAAAGAAAAGGACAATGATGATGCCCTTCACTTTACAAGTGCAGGAAACAAATTTGATAAGTTTGTATCTGGAAAGCTTAGAGAATTTTTGGCCCTATTTGGGCCTCCACTGAAGGCAGGCAAAACAAGTATATTTTATGGTCTTCATCAGGACTTCCCCAGTGTTGTTGTAGCTGGCCTGGGTAAAAAGACATCTGGGATAGATAAACTGGAAAACTGGAATGAAGGGGAAGAAAACATCGAGTTGCTGTTGCAGCTGCATGCAGGCAAATTTAGGACCTAGAAATTACTTCTGTGGAAGTAGATCCCTGTGGAGATGCTCAGGCTGCTGCAGAAGCAGCTGTTCTTGGTCTCTATGAATTTGATGAGCTAAAGCATCAAAAGAAGACTGTAGTTTCTGCTCAACTCTATGGGAGTGGTGATGATGAAGCTTGGCAGAAAGGAGTTGTGTTTGCTAATGGGCAGAACCTAGCTTGGTGCTTGATGGAAGCACCAGCCAACAAAATGACTCCAACCAAATTTGCAGAAGTCATTGAGCAGAAGCTCAAAAGTGTGAGTGACAACACAACGGTCCACATAAGGAACAAATCTTGGATTGAGGAGCAAGGAATGGGAGCCTTCCTAAGTGTGGCAAAAGGGTCTGAAGAACCACCAGTCTTCTTAGAAATCCACCATACAGGCACTCCTACTGCAGATGACTCACCATTGGTATTTGTTGGAAAAGGAATCACCTTTGATAGTGGTGGCATCTCAATCAAACCTTCTGCAAACATGGATTGCATGAGAACTGACATGGGAGGGGCAACAACTATATGTTCAACCATCATCACAGCAGAAATTCTAAACTTACCACTTAATCTTATTGGTTTGGCTCCACTTTTTGAAAATATGCCCAGTGGGAAGGTAAACAAACAAAGAGATGTTGTTAGGGTGAAGGATGGGAAAATGATACAGGTTGATAATATAGATGCTGAGGGGGAGGCTCATATTAGCTGATGCTCTCTGTTATGCCCACACATTTAACCCAAATGTTATAATAAATGCTGCAATTTTAACAGGAGCTATGGATGTGGCTTTGGGGTCAGGTGCCACTGGAGTTTGTACCAATTCATCCTGGCTGTGGACTAAACTATTTGAGGCAAGCACTGAAACAGGGGACCGCATGTGGAGGATGCCTCTCTTTGAACATTATACAAGGCAGATTGTAGATTGTCAACTTGCTGATATTAATAATATTGAGAAATACAGAACTGGAGGAACTTGTACAGCTAAGTGTTCCTGAAGGAATGTATAACTCATTCTAAATGAGTTCATTTGGATATAGCAGGAGTGATGATAAATAAAGACAAGGTTCCATATCTGAAGAAAGGAATGTCAGGAAGGCCTACAAGAACCCTGACAGAGTTCCTGGTTCAAATGAGTAAAGACAAAGAAAATTCTCAATGAAATACTGATCTTAGAATTATTTTACTTTGTCTTAATAAATTGGATAGTTGGGTTAAAACCATGTTTTAATGATGGCTTCCTAAACCTGGAATAAAATAAAATATTTGACTAGGATCATGAATACATCCCCTTTACTTTCCACAAAGATTCAGTGATGAAAGGTAAACCTGAAATAGGACCTAACAACAGATTTTTTTTTTGTCACACAGCTAGTAAGTGTCAAGTGTCTGAGGCCAGATTTGAACTCAGGTATTCCTGAATCCAGGGCTTTACCACTGTGTCATCTAGCTGCCCCCCTAACAACAGATTTTTAAAAAGATTTTATAAATTAATTTTTATTGTTTTAAAAACTGTAATTACCTTCCAATTTATGTAACTGAATTGAGAGATAAAACACTATTTTTGATTTGCTACAAGAAATCATGAACAAAGTTACTATGCATTATTCTTAAGCTATAAACTCATCTTTGTATGCTTTCTGGAAAAAAAAAAGAGTGAGTGTGGCAAATAACATGAGAGTAACAATCAATAATTGCATGAAAGATAATGATAACAATGAGACAACATATCAAAATTCGTGGGATGCAGCCAAAGCAGTACTTTGGGTAAAACATATATCTTTAAACACTTTAAACAATAAAAGAGAGAAAGAATAGATCAACAAATTGGGCATACAACTAAAAAAAAGAGAAAAACATCAAATTAAAAATTCCCAATTAAACACCAAAATGGAAATTCTGAAAATCAAAGGAGAGATTAATAAAATGGAAGTTAAAAAACCTTCAAATTAATAAATAAAACTTGGAACTCCTTTTATGAAAAAAAAAATAAAATAGATAAGCCATTAGCTAATTTGATTTTAAGAAAAAGAAGAAAATTATATTACCAGTATCACAAAATGAAAAGAGTGAAACCAACAAAGATGAAATTATTAAGAAATTTTAAGACCTGTTTTGTCCAACTATATGCCAATAAAACTGACAATCTAGATAAAATGGATGAATACTTATAAAATATAAATGTCCCAGATTAATAGAACAGGAATTAGAAAACTTAAATAGCTCTATCTTTAGGGAAAGAAATAGAACAAGCCATAAATGACCTCCCAAAGTAAAAAATTCCCAGGACCAGATGAATTTACAAGTTAATTATACCAAACATTTAAAGAACAATTAATTCCAATACTATATAAACTGTTTGGGGAAACTAGGTGAAGAAAGAGTCCTGATAAATTCCTTCTATGACACATATCTGGTTTGATACCTAAGCCAGAGAGAGCAAAAACAGAGAAAGAAAACTATAAACCAATATTCACAATGAATATTAATGCAAAAAAAAAAAAACTTAAACAGTTGTAGGGAGCTTAGAAAGAAAGGAGGATTTTTTTTTCCGGGGGAGGGTGTAGAGATAATGAGTTCAATTTTGAACATATGAAGTGTAAGATGTCTGTGAGACATCCAGTTCATGATGTTCAATAAGCAGTTGGAGATTTAAGAGTTAAAATCAGCAGATTAGAGCATAAATAGATTTGACTCGAGAAGGAAATGGCAAGCCACTCAAGTATCTTTGCCAAGAAAACCCCAAATGGGGTCGCAAAGAATCAGACATGACTGAACAACAAGTAGATTTAAGAATCCTCAGTGTAGAAATGATACTTGAATCCATGAAAGCTGATGATATCACCAAGTGAACTAGAATAAGACAGAGGTATCAAACTCACTGCCCACTGGCTAAAGAGTAGCCTGAACCATTGGAGCCCAAACCAGATAAAAATATAATTTGGAAAAGTTTAACAAAATAAATAAAAATACAATACAACATAGATCATGTTAATTTATGGTTTTATAAGTCAATATGCCCATTTCTCTTTGGGCTTGATACTACTGGTATAAGATAGCAGAAGAAAAAGACCAGTTTTTTTATATTACTATAAACTAGCTGGTTAAAAAAATATGCTAAGTACTTTAGATGATGGAATTATCACCTTGTTCAGAAGAAGCTGATATGCATGGTACAAGTGTTGACAAATAAATTACAGCATGAAGTCTGAAAATGTTTCTAAGCAAGATGTCTGAAGCAAGATGACAAAATTTTGTAGAAAAAACACCTTTGGTGAACAGAAAATATTAGAGTTACTTTTTGAAGGTGAAATTCTTAATTGATGACAAAATTTGCAAAGTGATGTGTGCAAAAAGCTTAATATGGCTAGTAATTCATTTGAGTTAACAGAAGAAGCTGCTACTCTGAAGGAGCAATTGTAGCTAATTCAAACTCAGCTTGTTCCAAAGTCAGCAAAAAAGTTGTGGCTTTAAACCCCCTCCCCCCCACCCCCGACACTGTGCCTAGAAATGAAGAGGGCTCCAGTTCAGTTGTAATTGCATATGGGTACCCCCAGAGGTTCAAATAGGTTCAATTCAAATAATGAAGGAATATTAAACCTCAAAACGATCCCATTTTGCCTTTGTAGGGAACAAAATGCATTATTAAGTCACTGTAATAGGCAGCCGAATTCCACAAAGAGCTTAGAGTTACTTTAATATGATAATAATCAACAATCTAGAAATTTAGAGACTCAGGGTGTCAAAATTATAAAGTCCGTGATTAGATTTGCATATAATGCACCAGGTCAAAAAGAAAGGTAATTACTCCCATAGCCAAGTAGAATTTCTGTAATGGCATCTATGTATTGTATGCAACTATATTTTGTTTTGTGTTTGATACCATTTATTGTTATTATTGAATTACTGTTTGTGAAATGTTGATATATGTGCTTTTCTGTTAGTTATCTTTACCATATGATGCTTTTATATGCATATGTGCTAATAGAGATGATAAACTATAAATCAAAAAAATAGGAACTGTGGGAAGATTTCATAAGGACTGTCAATCAGAACTGACAGGATGATTTTTTTGAGTTCCACATCATAAAGTAGAGATAAGTCATTAAACACAGAAGGCCCTGATGAGAAGCATTAGAAGCTTAGGGAAAAGACCAGTAGAAGAAGAGGGAGAGAAAGTTGAGTGTAGCTATCAGAAGAAGCTGGGAATAGGAGACACAGAAGGTAACAAGAGGAAATGCCTATAGAAGACTAACAGATTGATTTTGATGTTGCAATAGAGAGTTGTTTGATTGAAAGAGGGCTACTGGAATCTGATTGGAACAAAGCAGAATCTTCTATTATTTGAAGAGTTGTGTGGTCTTATTGCTCTCTAATGCCAATCATCTAAGAGGGGAACAAGGTCTCAGAGGTGCCTCTGTTGTTTTAAAGTGCCCTCTATGGCTTATGAGAAGGAGAAACAGAGAGAGAAGAGAAGCTTTGCATCTACTTGCTGTGAGCTATACATACATATTTTACTAAAAGAACACAGCATTTTCTCAGCACCCTTCCATGGGTGGCTGTGTGCTAAAAAAGATTTTTGACACTATTTCAGTAGTCTAAAGGTAGAAAAGAAATGGTTTTACTTAGCATCAGAGGTATAAGGACCAGAAAGGAGCAAATAGCAAAGAAGCAGTTTTGTACAGCAGATAATTCATGGTACAGACTTTTTGCTAAAGAGATCAAGGAGAAAAAGGCTAGCCATTCAGACTCATGATTTTCCCTAGGCACCTGGGTTTCCTTACTCATGCAACTCCTAGTTTCTATAAGAATGTCTCTCCTACATACACTGTGTGCTTTGCCAGGAAAGTATGACCCAGGTTTATAGGTAGACTGATTTTTAAAATTATTTCTTATTTTTCCTTCTAATGCTATGATTATTTCTGTATTTGATGTATCATTCAATTAATGTTTTATGTTTAACAGTCAATGGTATCATTATGGCTGATTCTATGTGAATGGGAAGGAAACCAGTGGGGGCTCCTCAGGTAATAATGTGGTAAGTAGTAGGAGTGTATCCTCACAAATAGATTACTTCTAGGACCTTTAAATATTTTTGCTTTGTTTTGTTTTTTGGCAGCAATATGGGCATGGCTGTAGTTTTGAAAACCTCTCGATCTACCAGTATAAGAGCAAGTGCAGTCATAAGTCCTATAAAAAGAGAGAAAGGGGGTACAGGTACTATATCTGGTCTGCAAACATACATAAATTCTGACTGTATGACCAAGGACTATGTTGTAGAGATGGTATTTGAATTGGGCTTTGAAGATCAGGTATAATTTTAGCAGATGAACGCCATACCAAGCATAGAATAAAACAAACATAAACAAAGGCATAGAATAAAATAAAACATAAACAAAGACAAAGATACAAGAAAACCTAGAATACATTTGGTTGTCAATAAGTAGTCTAGTTGGGTTGTTATATATAGCATGAAATAAAAGGAAAATTTTTACATTTTAATTGCATTTTTCAATTAACAAAAATCTATTTCCTCTCTTTATATATACATGTCTTTTTTGAAATGTAATTACTATTGCTACCAGTTTGGGATAAGCATAGTATTAATTTATCAATATTATATCAATAAAGGATTGACCATGAGTCTCCCTAACTTCTCATGGTCTCAGGCCACATGGTAGAGAAATTGGGGAGAGAGCTTCAGCATATCAGTTAGAGAGAGCAGAAGAAAAGCCCCCCCAAATCCTTGCTGTCTCCCAGAGAGATAGCATGTGATCTCAAGGAGACCCAAGAGAAGACAGGGAGAGAGACAGACACCATGTGATCTCAGAGAACCAAGAGAAAAGCTCAGAAGACACCTATAAACCCAAAAGACGAAGCACACCCAGAAGACCTCTTGTGGTATCTTCCAGGGACTTTTTTATTCTCTTTGGATAGAGGCTTTTGATCAAAGCTAATTGGTTAGCATCATTCAATTCCAATAGTTGACATGGCTTGAAGGTGGTCCACATTAAAATGAACTGTAGAGATGATATTAGGGAAAAGAATGCAAAAGATCCTCACTCAAGTTGCTTAAGGCAAAGTCCATCATCTAGGTGTGGTTTAATCCCAAGAGTCCTTCATCTAGACAAAAGAGTCTATTTCAACTCCTTTTGTTGATTTAGGTTTGTCCCAGAAGAGATTTGATAAAGTTTTTCAAGGAGAACTGGACTTTCTGGACTAGTGGGGAGAAAGGACTGAGAAAATGATCACTGGGTCCCCCCAAGAAATACATTATTAATAATTATTTTCTCATATACATGTTCCTGGAGATGACCAACAAGATCTCTGCCAGGACTACCACCTGGATGAGCAGGATATCAAGTGCTGCCTGGTCTGAGGCATCACTGCATCAGCACCTGCAAGAGGAGCAACTGCCCAGCCACCACCTCTGAGAGCCTCCTGAGCTGGGGGCCCACCCCAGACAGTGACACTGACACCATGGTGGTGTTGGTCCTCAGCCAGGATGAGCTGACTATGCAAATCTCCGAGGAAACAACATTGGAAGACATTTGCTCAGAAGACACGACTCAGAAACTGAGGCCCTGTGGCTCTCCAGGCTATCTGCCAAGCCACGACCTCTCCTTCCAGGGAACTGGGAGAGACTCCTCAGGGACACTCTTGCTCCAAATACATTGCTAGCCCCTATGCCAGCCTTATAAAAGAAATTTGCAGCAGTATTTTTTTTTTCATTTATCGGTGTCCCTTATAAATATTTTTTTTTTTTGGTGAGGCAATTGGGGTTAAGAGACTTGCCCAGGGTCACACAGCTAGTAAGTGTTAAGTGCCTGAGGTCGGATTTGAATTCAGGTACTCCTGACTCCCGGGCTGGTGCTCTATGTACTACGCCACCTAGCTGCCCCTGTCCCTTCTAATTTTAACTGCTTTGGTTTTATTGTGTAAAAATATTTTTTTAATGTTATATAATAACAATTGTACATTTTATCTTCCATGATGCTCTCTATCCCTTGGCATAAGTTTTAAAAGCTAGTTTAGGGCCAGATGGTAGAGTAGCTTGAATGTCATGAAAAAGATTTTGGATTTGATTTGCTAGGTCACTAGGTCACTACTACTACTACTACTACTACTACTACTACTACTACTACTACTACTACTACTACTATTACTACTACTACTACAACTACAACTACTGCTGCTGCTACTGCTACTGCTACTACTACTACTACTAGCTAGTGCTTTAAGGTTTTCAAAGAACTTTACATATGTTAACTAATTTGATCCCTACAACAACACTATGAGATAGGTGCTATTATCATACCCATTTTCTAGATGAAGAAATTAAAGCTAAGAAAAGTTAAGTGACTTGACTAGGATCACACAGCTAGTGAGTCTGAGGTAAGATTTGAAGTCAGAGCTTCCTGACTCACAATACTCTATCCACTGTGTCACCTAGTTGCCTGAGGTTTGTTTGTTTGTTTATTTTTCAGTTGGAGAGTAAAGACTGCTTCCTTCCCAAAGGACTAATGATAAAAGCATACTATGGGGGGGGGGGGGCAGCTAGGTGGTACAGTGGATAAAGCACCGGCCCTGGAGTCAGGTGGACCTGAATTCAAATCTAGCCTCAGACACTTGACACTTACTAGCTGTGTGACCCTGGGCAAGTCACTTAATCTTCATTGGCCCACCCTCCCCCCACCAAAAAAAGCATACTATCCACCTCCAAAGAAAAAACTGATATTGATAGAACACAGACTGAGGCATGCTATTTTTCACTTTCTTCCATTTTTTCTTTTATTCATTTTCTCATACAAAATGACTAAGATGATGTTTTACATAATGGCATGTGCATAACCTATATCTGATTGCTTACCACCTCAGAGAAGGGAGAGGAGAGGGAGCGAAGGAAGGATAGAATTTGGACCTCAAAACTTTAAATTAAAATGTTTATTTTTTTAAATTACCAGGCAACATGTAGATGTTGGAACCAGAGGGAGGAAGATCATTTGGGAGGTTATTGCAATAGGCCAGATGAAATATTACTAGTAGCTTGAGCTAGAGTAGTAGCAGTGGATTAATCTTCTGTGATTCCTTTTGCCAGACTCTGAGCAATGTTTCTTCTCTCCTCCAATCTGCCTGGAAACTGACTCACATTAGACCAGAGCCATATATTTTTTTTCCTTGAATTTTTACTGATCTTTTTATCTTGTTGTATAGCCTACCTGCTGTACCTTCCCTGTTCTATCAAGCTGTCCTTTTATCTCCTGAAGAGCATTGCTTCACATCAAGTCTTTTATCCCCACCCTCTGGTGATGAAGTCATTGACGGTATTCCACACTCACTTTTGATTTGGATCAGGTAGACCCAATATCAATTTTTAGTAAAATATTAACCAAACACACAGAGAAGCAGCTCATGCAGCTCCATCCTCTCCTTCAATAAAATTAATCGAGTTAGTTATTTACTTTTGTCATGACTATAGTGTTTTCCCACCTTCCACTCCAAACAAGGAAATGGCACTAAATTCACTTAATACAAATTTATATTATTGTCTGAAGCATTTTAAACAATACTTAATTTAATTTCCTTGTTTGGAATGTGGTACTGGAGAATGGGACTACTGTGTAATGTAAAAATATGATTCATGTATAAACCAGGAGCATGCACTGTATTCTCATGTGACTTACAAGTCTTCTGTTTACATTAAATTGCAATTCAGAACTGCCAACACAGCTAGATGAGCTTTCTGCTATCTCACAAATGGAAAATCAGGCCTTTTCTAGTCTGACACAACAAGTTCTAGTTAAGTTTTACCTCCAATCAGCCATCTGCTTCATTAGCCAAGCATTGACTGAATGGGTTTAATTTCCATGCTCACTGCACCTAAGAATCAGAAAGGCTGAGTCCTATTCTTCCTGTCTGCACATTTGCGGTATCTTGCTGACTTGAAATGAATTCCCTCACACTGTTCTAGAGTTCACAAGGGAATTTTGTGGGTCAGATTATCTGAGCATAGGGCATCTCTCACTTCTCACCTAACACTTGAACTCAGTCCAGTGCTTTGTGTGTAGGGATCCAGGATGAATGGATGGATGGGGCAGTGGGTAGGAGCAGAGAAGTCATACTCATTTCAGCATGGGTGCTACTGCTTTTTTTCTCATTGTCTTCCTAAATGTGCAATAACTCCTTTTCAGTGCCGTCTGCTAGGCAAACAGCGGTTTTTATCATTAAACTCGTTGTTTAGTCATTTTTCAGTCTTCTCTGACTCTTTAGTATGCCTTTTTGGGGGGTTTTCTTTGCAAAGATAATGGAGTGGTTTGCCATTTTCTTCTCTAGTTCATTTACATATTTACTGAGGTAAACAGGGGAAAGTGCCTTGCCCAGGGTCACACAAATAATAAGTGTCTGAAGCCAGGACTGAACTCAGGAAGATGAGGTTATTCAGTAATCATCACTGGAGGCATTCAATGAAAGCCTTTATGCCCAGTATTTGTCTATGCTGCAGAAGGATTCTAGTTCAGGAAAAGTTGGACAATGTGGCTCTCGAGGTCCCTTCCAACTCTGAGATTCTGCTAAAAAGGCTGATTTTTATAGATTTATCTGTGAGGAAGAATTAGAAACAGGTTGCTGTTTAAGAGTGATATTTTTATGCATTATATATGTTAAATATTATGTGTGTTTCTATATTATTTGTCTTGGTACATTTTGTACTTGTTGATTGCTGCCAAGTAACTGCCAAATAACCCTTAAGAAGGGCAGCTAGGTGGCACAGTCAATAAAGTGCCAAGCCTTAAGTCAGGAAGAGTCATCTTCCTGAGTTCAAATCTGGCTTCAGACACTTCCTAGATGTGTGACCTTGGGCAGGTCACCTGTTTGCCTCAGTTTCCTCATCTGTAAAATGAGCTGGAGAAGGAAATGGCAAACCACTCCAGTATCTTTGCCAAGAAAATCCCAAATGGGGTCACAGAGAATTGGACACAACTGAATAATCGAAAAACAACAGAAAATCTTTAAGACCTCAAGTTTTCTTTAGATTGTAGTGGTTTCCTCACATTGATTTTATTTGAACCTTCAACTAAAGGATTGTGGAAATGTAATGAAGGCTAAGAAAGTCAAATTCTATAATTATATTACCAGTTGGTTTGATTCAGCAAGTCTTATAAGCAGCTAACTTCTGTCAATGGAAACTATATTTTCAATGCATGATTGAATATTGATAATTAGTGGAAAGCATAAGGAAGTCATTTGTAAAGATAACTTGCTATGAATTACTAATAATCTCTGAGAATCTCTTTTGTTATCTTGCATCCTGAGAGTAATTCGCTGTCTTGGTCCTAGAATGAATTGGGATAAGTTGACAGCTGATAAGTTTAGTCTTTAATGATCATGCTTAATTACTATTACTTTTTATTTGCAGGTGCTTTTTCTATGCTAGGGCATTGGAGATACTTCCCACAGTGACTGGATCAATTGTGGAAAGATTCCTGAACTGTGAACTAGGAGATCTATGTTCTTGTAGCACTCAGGTGATACAGTGGACAAAGTGCAGGTTCTTTACTCAGTACAACCTGAGTTCAAATATGGCCTCAGACACTTACTACCTTAGGCAAGTCATTAAAAAAAATCTGTTTTCCACAATTTCTTTGTATGTAAAAACCTCTCAGGGTTATTGTAGAGAGCAAATGAGGTAATAATTGCAAAGCACTTCACACCATGTCTGGAACATAATAAGCACTATACAAATGTTAGCTATTGTTATTAATAAATTTCCTTTCTGGGCCTCAGTTGTCTCAATCTGTAAAAGGAGTGGGAAGGTTGTTTAGCTAGGTGGATCAATGTGCAGAGTCCTAGATCTGGAGTCAGGAAGACCTGAATTCTAATTCTGCCTCAGATACATACTAGTTGTGTGACTCTAAGTAAGCCACTTAACCACTATTAGACTGAATTTCTTCATCTGTAATATAAGGATAGTAAGAGGATCAAATCAGATCACATATAAAGACCTATGTTAAACCTGAAATACTACATAAATGCAAAATATTATTTTTATTGTTATTATTATCATTAAAATTCCTTTAGGTATAATATTCAGAGGCTATGAAAATGATTGATTTGCTACTCCAAAAAGTTATGTGGACTATTTTTAACTAACTTCTATGAGTTCATGTTGTTTTAAGATGACAATGGATATTTTGAAAATTGTGGCAAACATCAGTCGAGTCTTATTCTTATACACAAATCCAAGTTAGTAGTCGATGCTTGCACCACTAACTGTTCATGTATTCCACAGTTGAGTAACAGGCTAATCCAATAGTATTCCCTGGACCATCTGCTCTCTGCTCACCATGGACACCAGTTATTGCTCTAAGTTTGTGAAGATCATCATTTGATATTAGTCACATACTTGATTACAAAAAATCAACAGCACAAAATAGGAGAGGAGAGACCCAGGTAGACTGTAGTTAATGTGAAAAAGGTCCAAGGCTATTTTGCATGCTAATTATGAGTCAACAATATACCAAGGAGGTGGGTAATGTACTTTATCATAGGACTTTGGAAACATGGTTAGTGATCATTATGCTCAGAATGATTGTCTCCCAAAGCTGTTTTTCTTTACAGTGTTGTTTTACTTATATAAATTATTCATTCTGCATAAGTTCCTGTGCTAAGATTATTGGAATTTGACTGACTCATTGGGAGAGGCCACACAGGTGACCACACAATTTAGATTTTAAACAACACATTCCCCTGAATTCTCTAAAAATAAGTTCTTTCATTATATCTTATGGCACAATAGTATGTTATTACATATATATAGCATAATTCCCCCACACACACACAATTGATGGGTATCCTTTCAGTTTCCTAATATTTTGCTTTTCTTTTTCCCCCTACTTAATAGTATTTTGGGTTTTTTTTCCAATTACATGTATAGATAGTTTTTAACATTCACTTTCGTAAGATTTTGATTTCTAAATTTGTCTCCCCCTTCTCTTTCCCCTTCCTAAGGCATCATGCAATCTGATGTAGGTTATATGTGTACAATCATATTAAAGGTATTTCCACATTGTTGTTATTTGTCCTTCATTCTCAAAGAGGACCATGACATTGAGAGGTGATGTCATGACTTGCAGTGAATTGGATCTAAGTGAGGGAGGGCTGCATAAGGTCACCAACCTCACTCTCTCTTCCAGATCCATTTAGGTCTAGTAGCAAGACATATATCAGGATGACTGTAGATGGCCTGGGAGGTTTAAGGCAATTGGGATCAAATGACTTGCCCAGGGTCACACAGCTAGTAAGTGTCTGAGATGAGATTTAAACTCAGGTCCTCTCAACTTCAGGACCAGTGCTCTATCTACTGTGCCACCTAGCTGTACTTATAATGTCCACATTAGTCATGTTGTGAAAGCAGAATCAGAACAAAAGGAGAAAACTATAAAAAACAAGAAAAAAGTGAAAACAGTATGCCTCAATCTGTATTCAGACTCCATAGTTCTTTCTCTGGATGTGGATAGCATTTTCCATTACAAGTCTTTTGGAATTTTCTTGGATCATTGTATTGCTGAGAAGAGCTAAGTCTATCATAGTTGATCATTGTACAATGTTGTTGTTACTTGCTTTTCTTTTTTTTCCCCTTTTATTTCCTCCTACTATTCTTATGAAAAATAGAAAGGTGAGCTAGAAAATGATAGTTATATGGACGTAGAACTGCCTGAATGGCTGGACTCAAAGAGTAATCCTTGATGGTTCAATGTTAATTTCATAGGTGATCTCTAGTGGAATACTCCAGGGATCTTTGCCAGCTTCTGTGCTGTTTAACATTGCTATTGATGCCCTGGATGAGGGCATAGATGGTATGTTCAGCAGATTTGTGCATGAACCAAAGGTAAGAAGGAAAGCTAACACAGTGGATGACAGTCATGTACAAAAAGTTTTCACAGGCAAGACCATTGTGCTGAATCTAAAGACATGAAATTCAATAGGGAAAGCTTTCCACCTAAGGTCAAAAACAATAATAAATCACCTTTACTAAGTTCAAGAGGGACGTGACAAGGTTAAGCAGGAGTTTGTCTTTAAACATCTGGGAGTTTTAGAGGACTACTTCAAGCTCAATATGAGTCAGCAAAGTGATGTAGCAACCAAAAGAGCTCACACTATTTGGGCTGAATTTAAAAAAGGTATAGCTTTCAGGAAAAAGAGGTGATATTTCATTTTTAATCTGCCCTGGTCAGATGACATAATTTGTTCATTTGTCAATACCATAATTTAATGAGAACATCAATGAGTTAGAGTGTCCTGAGACTTGTAACTAAGAAGGTGAAAAGCCTGGGGTCTACACCAAATGAGGCTAAATTGAATGAACTGGGGCTATTTCGTTTGGAGAGAAGAGGAGAGAGAATATGATGAGTGTGTTCAAGTACTTGAAGGGTTGTCCTATGGAAGAAGAATTAGAGCTGTCTTGTTTGGGTCCAGCAGACAAAACCAGCAACAGTGGGTGCAAGTTGCAAAGAGACAGCCTAAGGCTTAATGTAAGGAAAAATTTCTTAATAATTAGTCTGAAAGAGGGATGTTCAGTTGTTGTCCAGTTTCAGATATGTCTGACTCTCCATGACCCCATTTGAGGTTTTCTTGGCAAAGATACTAGACTGATTTGCCATTTCGTTTTCCAGTTCATTTTATAGATGAGAACACTGAGGCAAACAGGGTTAAGTGACATGCCCAGGGTCACACAGCTAGGAAGTATCTGAGGTCAGATTTGAATTTAAGGAAGATGAGTCTTTCTGACTGTAGACCCATCTCACTGCCCTGAAAGTGGGGTAGACTGCCTCTGGTGGCAGTAGGTTCCTCCTCTAGGTCTTGAAACAAAGGTTAGATGAAGACTTGTTAAGTATGTTCTATTTCATTTTAGGGATGGGTTGGATTTGATGGTTACTGAGGTCCCTTCTATCTCTGAAATTCAATGATTTTATGAATTACTACTGTCCAAAAATGCAATGGGTTTCCTTGTGAAGTAGTTAGTTCCTTTTCACTCTAATTCTTCAGTCAAAGGTGAGATGACCAATCATCAGGAATTTTGTAGTCTCAACTCATGTTTTAGATGGAAGGTTGGACTGGATGACTTCTGAAATCCTTCCCAACTCTGCAATCCTTTGATTCTATGGTTTTTAGGCAAGAGGTTGTTAACAGGCAGGTTTATGACTGATGGCAGCTCTGATTCAGAATGCAAAGGTAGCTGGTGGCTGGTGGCTAATTATATGCTTGATAAATTTGTTGTTAAGACAATGCAGCATGTGTCCTCCCCCCATCTGCAAATTGCCAGGTTACTGGAGAGTTTCCCATGTGAACAGCAATTATGCTTAATTTGGTCCTGAGATTTCCCCATTTGTCATTATGTCACAAAGTTTACTATTAAAACCTGCTCATGTTGATTGTGAATGAGGCTAAATTTCTGATGGCTCACACATGTAATAAAGCCATTCATAAAAACCAGCAGTGTTTAGACTTCCTTACAAACCACAGAACTTTGATGGCTATTTACATCTCTAAGAAAAGTTTGTTTTCTTTGGGTATTTGTTTGTTCAGTACATTAATTGCCTAGAAAACAATAAATACCAATAAATGTTATAGAGCATAGAGCAAGAAGGGACTTTTGAGATTCTCTAGTCCAACTCGATTGTTTTTACAGATGCGGAATCTGAGAAAATAAAAAGGGGACTTAATGTGCCCAAGCAAATTAATGGCAGAATTAGGACAAGACCCAAGTGTCCTGACTCATACTTCAGTGTTCTCTTCACCTTACCAAAAAGCTTCAAGATATCACAAAAGGGCAGATTGAGATTGCTCAAGAAGGAACAATAGCAGCAGAGGACCAGCTTAGTGATGGGTAGCAACTCTACAACTTTTTTCATTCTAAGACATATATTTTGTCATCTCTCCAGTAAAATGATGGTGATGATGGCCATGATGGTCCTTTGTTTTCAGAGAGGACTAGTGACATCATGGGGTGATTTAAGTGAGGCAAAGTTACACAAAGTCATCAGCCTCACTCTCTTACAGTGTTATCTAAGTCCAGTGACAGGACCAAAGTCAGGAAGACAGGATGCCCTGGATGACCTTGGCATCTTTGATGTCTGACCAAGCTCTAAGTACTCCATAGTGCCTATGTTAGCTGCCTTCATGGCCATTGGAACAAATTGTTCTCATTTGCCCATTCTCCTAGGGAAGTCTTCACATGCTTCAGGCAGACATTCCCATTACTCACCTACAGGTTTGAGGCCAATTGATTACCCTCAACTTGGTTTAGCCTTTCTGCTAAGATGGTTTTACTGGGATATGGCTGCTTACACGCTATAGATTCTTGGAGACACAGGTGAGAGTTGGGTGACAGGTAGACACCAAAGAAGAATAAGTGGCCCTGAAAAGGATTCAGTAAGCCCTTATGCCAGAGATGCTAGTCCTGCCTGAATACCCCATATACTATAATGATAATGATAACGATGACAGCATAGCAGGACTTTCATGTTTTTTTGTTTTTGTTTTTGTTTTGAATGAGGAGAAGGGAAAGTAACAGAGGCAGCAGTGATTAGAGCTGGAGGTCTTCAATTCAAATCTGGCCTCATACACTGTGTGACCCTGGACAAGTCATTTTGCCTCACTTTCCTCGATTGTAAAATGAACACAATAATATCACCTACCTCCCAGGATTGTGATACTATTTGTGTGTGTGTGTGTGTGTGTGTGTGTGTGTGTGTGTGTGTGAGAGAGAGAGAGAGAGAGAGAGAGAGAGAGAGAGAGAGAGAGAGAGAGAAAGTGCTTAATATAGCACCTTGCACATAGTGGGTTAATTTATAAATGTCTATTTTCCTTCTTGCCTTCCCTCCCTCCAGTATAATAATGACATGTGAAATTTGCTGTGGCCAATGCAGAAATCAAATGGTGATCTTCAGTTTGGTTTTGAGGAATGAAGGAAAAGAAGTGAGGGAGATGAAGCGGAAGAGTGAAAGAGAGTAAGGGAAAGAGACTGATCACAGGACTGCCTTTCTTTGTATCCTAAGCATAGTGCCTGGTACATGTTGTTGCTGTTGTGTTGCTGTTGTGCCACACATGCGCGCACACACACACACACACACACACACACACACACACACACACACACACACACAGGAACTCTGTCTGGTTTTGCAAGGCCAGCCCAGAGTCAGGAGAATTTCAAAGGAATTGTAGATTGACCTTCCTGACTCCCTAAAGGAAGTCAACTCACCTAGACCACCCTCAAGTCTTGCCAGTCAATGGACTTGAATGTTATTGATCAATTAGCTTGGATCAAGGTGTAGTGACCCACCTCTACCTATGAAAGGATAAAAACCCTCATCTCTCCCTCTCCCACGCTGCCCTCTGGCTCTTGCTCTCCTAGGTATGTAGGGCTTGTAAACTTTAGGAACCATGTGCTCTCACTTTCTTTAACATTTAATGTATGCTTTGATAAATGCTTAATGCCCCAAACTGATGACATAGCCTCTAATTTCTAAGTAGCAATATATTAGAAACCCCAGCTTAAGTTTCCTAAAATCTAGAACAGGGACAGGTACCTCCTTAAATTTTCAAATGACACAATATAAAGGGAGCCGAGGGTCAGACTGCTAAGCATTGACTGCGTTGCAAAGAATGTGAGATGCTAATAAGCAAGCAGTCCCAATGTGTGTCATAATTCTCTCCTTTTGAAATAATCAGCTTTTGTTGTTGTTCAGTCATTTTTCAGTCATGTCTGGCTCCTTGTGACCCCATTTGGGGTTTTCTTGGTAAAGATACTGGAGCAGTTTGCCATTTCCTTCTCCAGTGATGACTTGGTGAACAGTCACTAGATCATGAAGGTCATTGACAGGGTCTATAATCCCTGAGCTGTCACAACAAACTGAATTCATTGCCTCTTGTTCCTTATTTATAGCTATTTGAAAGGAAAGTGAATCTGTAAAAGTCATAGAGCTATGTGAACTGGAGAATGTCCTGGGGGCGGGGGTGCTCAGGAAAGCATGAAAAAAAAATTCACTATGAGGTACTGGGTCACATCTTGTTGGCACTCCCTGGACAAACCCCAAAGCTCACTAGTACTTTGAGGGATGGCAGAATGGGGGAGAGGCAAGAGCTTTGGTTCTCATATAGCCTTCCCCTTTGGTGACTCTTCAAGTGAGAGTCCCCTTTTGGGACTCCTGAAGCAGGAAGCCGACTAGACTCTCACTCAGGCATCAATTAGTAACTTGCTCTTCCAGGGCATTCCCAGTGCATGCCCAATCTGAAAATAAATAAATAAATAAATAATCTCTTCCTCATTTAGATCTATGGAACAACTTGCTCACCCTAGCAAAAATCTTCCTGCTGATCATGCTTTCCAAAGAAAAAGGGTGTTGTGAATCCTGTGGGCAAACCAAAAAGAAACTGGATGGACCTCAGTGATTATTAGCATTGACCAAATAATGGCAACCCACCTATTATCTATGCTTCTGACCTAATAGTATTTTCAGTGACCAGATTAGTTTTAAAAAAACCACAACACCATACCTAAGAGATCACAGGAAACTCTTTCAGATAACTGACAACCACCTATTCTCTGACAGTCAAGATTTAACTAGATAGGTATCCCCTGAGGCTTTTACAAAGTCTCCCAGAGAATGCCCTGGGTCTAGTAAAGAGAAGCAAATGGAGACTCTTCCCTCTACTCCACCCCATCCAGGCATAACAATGACTGAAAAAAATTTTAAAGGTTTGGAATGCAAAAGTCTCTCAGAAAGTACTTCCTTAACTTTTTGTTGTTCAGTCCTTTCAGCTTTTCTGACTTTTCCTGAGTCCATTTGGGATTTTCTTGACCAACACTGGAGTGGTTTATCATTTCTTTCTCCAGTTCATTTTACAGAGGAAGAAACTGAGGCAAATAGAGTTAAGTGATTTACCCAGGGTCACACATCTAGTAAGACCCTAAATACAAAATGAAACAGATTTTATGCCCAAAAAACAATCAAATGGGGCAGCTAGGTGGCACAGTGGATAGAACACCAGCCCTGGAGTCAGGAGGACCTGAGTTCAAACCTGGCCTCAGACACTTGACACTTAATAGCTGTGTGACCCTGGCAAGTCACTTAACCCCATTTGCATCAAAAAAACCAACAACAAAAAAAAACCCCAAACAAACAAAAAACAATCAAATAAGTCCCAAAAGTCCAATTAATTATAACAAAAACAATTAACCAAAATACAAAATTAGGTAACCTAATTTCTAATTGGAGCAAAGTTTAGGGGCTTTTCCAAGTTGGGAAAGAGTAAGTTTCTGAGAGAGGTCCACTATTCACAAAATGAAAAGATGTTGATTAATTGCAATCACCTGTGTGTATAAAATAATAGATGGCTTATATAATCTAGTTTCCCATGGATGAATAACAGAAAGACAACAAAATGGGAAAGAAGACATAGCAGCACAAGATGGAATCAGAGTTCACTGATTAGTCGTTTCGATTCTCACATAAAACAAACTGCATTTTGTACATGGTCTTCATTTTATCTTATCACAAAAACCCCCAAAAAGGTATCACAAAGAGTTGGGCACAAATGAAAATGACTATATTTTACAGGGTCATCATGAGGAAAGGGCTTTGTAAACTTTAAAGGAACACGCAAGTTTGAGTAACTATTATATAACACCTAACATAGTGCTGATACCCAGTAAATATGAAGTATAAATAATTTTTTAAGTCCAACATAACATTTGTACAAGGGCCTCTTCTTTTAGTCAATTAGCTTTATTTTCCTGGTAATATCCTATAAAAGCCATATGTTTGTAGCTACTAATTCAAATGTATTTTCTCACTAGGTTAAACAAGTTCAGTAATGTTTCTGGGCATTTACAGACATTTGGGCATCTCTTTTCATAAAAATAGGCTACGTATGTTACAATATAATGGATGTATTATTGCCATTTTAATTAAATTCATCTTTTTAATTTTTGTTAGCTTTAATTTCTTTTTTTTAACTTTTGCATCACTTTAATTCTTGAATATCCCCCTACCCACCCCCAACCATTAGCTTTAATTTCTAAAACAACTAATATTGACATGAATAAGCCACATAGCTAAAAGTTTCTTTGGGATCCTCAGTAATTGTTAAGAGTGTTAAGGGGTCTTGAGACCAAAAAGTTTGAGGACAACTTGTAGAACCCTCAATACATTGGATTTATGAACTTATGGGGCAGCTAGGTGGTATAGTGGGTAAAGGGCTGGACCTGGAATCAGGAAGACCTGAATTCAAATTCTTCCTCAAATACAAGCTGTATGACCCTGGGCCCCAGTTCCCCATCTGTAAAATGAGGGGGCTGGACTTGATGACCTCTAAGGTCCCTTTCAGCTCTAAACCTTCTATCCTCTGATCTTTTTAATGATTTTCTGAAAATATTAGAAAATGTCTGTGGTACGAAAGGGTTAATGCATCCTGATTCCTTCCTACCTTTATTAAAAGAAGGGCATAATTAAGGACAGAACTTTGGTTAAGAATAGCTGACTTGATTATAGAAGGTGCTAAGGCTTGCAAAACATTTTGCATACATTATCTCCTTGAAACCTCAAACAACCCTGTGAGGTGTTGTTTGACCTTCTTTTTCCAAGAGAACCAAAGACATCACAGGGTGATGTGTTGACTAGTTCACAAATTAGATTTAAATGAGAGAGAGTTACACAAAGTTGTCAGCCTCACTCTCTCATCCAGAAGTCCAGTGGCAAGACAAAAATCAGGACAACTAGTGATGGCCTTGTATATAGTGGATGATCTTGGCTTCTGCGATGTCTGACAAGCTCTAAACTTCACAATGCCTGTTTTAGCTGCTTTTATGGCCATTGGAATAAACTGTTTTCATCTGCCCATTCTGCCAGGGGAAGGCTTCACATGCTTGGGGTGGACACCCACTATGGGTTTGAGGCCTGTTACCCTCAACCTGGTTTAGCCCTTTGCCAAAAGTTTGCCAGGATGTGGCCACTGGGTATGCTACAGCTTCTTGTAGCCACAGATTAGAATTGAGTGATAGGTAGACAAGTGGCCCTAAAAAGGACTCAAGTCCTCATACTAGAGGTGCTCCTCCTCCTTGAACACTCTATACACCATTGAAGTATAATAATAACACAAATACCATCATTCCTATTTGACAGAGTGGCAAACTAAAGTTCATAGAAGTTAGGTGACTGGTCTATGATCATATAGCTAGTAACAGAGCTGAGATTTGAACCCAAGGTTGTCCTGCCTCTAAATGTAGGTAATATTCCTCTATATCTTCTTACCTCTAGCCATTCCCGAACTTCTAGTTTTTGACTCATCACCCTCCCTCCACCACTTAAATCACTCACTCAAACAACAAACATTTATTAAGTACCTACTATGTGCCAGATATTGTGAAAGAAGAAAAAGCCCTAAGCCAAAAAGAGGCAAAAGATAGTCCCTGAACCTCGAGGAGCTTGCAGTCTAATAGGGGAGACAACATGCAAACAAATATATACAAAGCAATCTATATACAGGATAAATGGGAAATAATTAGTACTAATAAGGAAAGGTTGGGCAATTAGAGCTCTGGGTTTGGAGTCAGGAAGACCTGAGGAAGTCACTTCACTAGAGAAGGAAATGGCAAACCACTCCAGTATCTTTGCCAAGAAAACCCCATGGACAATATTGGAGTGTTACGGTCCACAGGGTCATGAGTAGTTGCAGATGACTGAATAACTGAACAACAATAAGGAAAGGTACTAATAATGATAATAGCTAACATTTGTATAATGGTTAGCTTACTATGTACCAGGTACCTATTTACAGATGAGAAAATCGAGGCAAACAGAGGTTAAGTTGTTTACATAGGGTCAGGCAGCAAATAAATATCTAAGGCCAAATTTGAACTGAGAGCTTCCTGACTCCAGCTTCAGTGCTCTATCTACCTGGACCATGTAGAAGCCCTAGAATTAGGAATAGTTGGGGTGGCTTCCCATAGAAGTTGGTAGTCAGAGCAGAAGAGGGAGAGCATTCCAGACAATGGGAAACAGTCAGAGGGGATGGAATGTCTCATTCATGGAGCAGCAAGGAAATTAATGTCACTAGACTGAAGAGTAGTATCAGGGAGTAAGGTATAAGAAGACAGGGAAAGGTAGGAGGAGACTAGGGCATGAAGGGCATTGGATGCAAAACAAATCACTTTGTATTTTGATACTGGAGGTGATAGGGAGCCACTGGAAGTTTATTGAGTAGTGCCATGGTTAGATCTGTACTTTAAGAAAATCACTTTAGTGGATGAATGGAGAATGGATTGGAGAAGGGAGCCCCTCCAGCAGACTACTGCAGTAATCAAGCTGTGAGGAGAAGAGAGCCTGCCCTAGAGTGGTGATAGTGTCAGAAGAGAGAGGAGGGATTATTCAAGAGATGTTGCAAAGGTGAAATCAATGGTCCTTGGCAACAGATTGGATATGAGTGATGAGAGATAGTGAGGACCTGAGGAAGATTTTGAGGCTGAGGGAATAGGATTTTTGCCCTCTACATTAATAAGTTAAGATAGGAGGGGGAAAGAGTTTGGGAAGAAGAAAATGAGTTCTGATTTGTACATATTGAGTTTAAGAGGTCTACTGGACGTTCAGTTTGAGATGTGTGAAAGGCAGTTGGAGGTCAGCAGAGAGGTTGGGGCTGATACTTAGATTTGAAAATGATTAGCACAGAGATAGTAATTAAATCCATGGGAAGTAGAATAGAGGGAAAAGAGAAGAGGACCAACTATGGTTAGAGAGTGTGGTCTGGATGAGGATCCATCAAAGAAGACAGAGATGGAGTGGTTAGATATGTAGAGGGAGATAGTGGCAGAAGGCACCTGAGTGATAGAAGATGAGGAAGAGGGTAGAAGAGGGAGTTCACAGTGAATGACCTCCATTTTTTCTGTAAACCATGAGTCAAAGTTTTCTGCTGAGAGAATAAGGGGAAGGTAAGCTATGCACGTTTGAGGAGGGATGAATAGCTTTGAAAGATCTACTGCAGAGTGTAGAATAGTGAGTTGATAAGGGAGGTACAGTAGAATTGCCTTACAGCAGTGAGGGCCCCGTTGAAGTTATGTAACAAATTTATAATGTACCTGGGCAAAACAGTTCTGTGATTTTTCTCCACCTTTGTGCAGCAAAAGTGGAGGTGACAAGTGGTGAGAATGATCCAAGGCTGAGGCTTGGCTGGATATAATTGTCAATATAATCAGAGGGCTAGGGATTCAAGGAATGAAGATGTGAAGAAGAGAGATGAGTGGCTAGTGCAGGAGAGATGGAAGAGACTAGAAGAGACTGAGGGGTCAAGAAAGTAAAGGTTATGGGGCAGATGAAAAGTCAGATTTTGTAAGCAAAGGCAGAAGGGGAGGTAAAAAGTCAATAGATTATGGTTGGATAAAGGGATTTCAGAATTCTTGAACATAGAGGTGATAACATTTGTGAGTAATGGCAATATCAAGGGTATGAGCATCTTTGTATGTAGCTGAGGTGGAGTTAGCTTGTGGGATTTGAGTAAGTTGAGGAACTCAGTGGTTAGATCTCATGTGAGGAAGCTGGCTAAGAGGTTACAACAGGAAGTAGTGTTCTGGACATAATATGGAAGATTTGGGGCCTGCCTATGTTAAAGTTGTATCTTGTTTTGGTCCCCTTGACCATCACCCCCACTTTCTAATCAGTATGGTAAGTTTATAAGTAATCAGTATAAAGTGACAATAACAGGAAGTAAGATTGCAAAGGGGAATCTGGAAGTCACATACAAGTTGTCCCAAGCATCAAAGGAGCATGATTTACAAATTGTATCATATATTAACCAAAAAACACATCCTGGTAAGATGTGACAAATCAGGGAAAGACACTAGGCTTTGCTGTCGGGGCCTTTTGGTACTAAGTCTCAAATTCCAGACAGTCCCAGGAAGACCAGCAGAATGTCAAATGGTGAAGATATTTTTGAGACGATATAGACATGCTAACATTAAACTTTTACTGACAACTTTGAGGTGATTTCAATACGTTAATGAATTAACCCCAAGGTGGCACAGATAAGAGTTTCTCTCAAAAAACCCTATAAAAATGAGACCTAAAACTCCTGCCCCCTGATCATTTTTCCATCTCCACTGGGTCCTTGCTGCTGAATGTTCCCAATTTTAATCATGGCTACCTGAGTGATATTTTCTGCCTCTCTCCTTCCCCATCCTCTTTGTCATGCTCACCACTCTATCCCTGTCCCCATCTCTGTAGCTCTTTGTACCACTTGTCTCCATATTTTCTGTGCTGTTTTCCCCCAGCATCCTTTGGGCCTTATTAAAGTGTGATTGTCTCCTCACTTCTCACTTCCATCGTGGTCTTTTCCAATGAGTACCCCTCAAATAAGACATGTCTGCCCTGTTTCATAATTTTACAAACTAATTATCAATTAATAGCTGCACCCAGAAGATGGAAGTCTCCACTAACACTTGAGTTTTGACACTGACTGAGTGGTAGAGCCTGGATACCACATATTTTCCATAAGAGTGAACTCCATTACTCATATTTCTCTGCACAATGGAAATACCTTCATTTAGGCTTATGGTTTGCCAAGGAATCCTTTCTGCCTGGCTATGACTTTGCTTGTAATGATGGAACTCAGTATCATGACCATTCAGTTATAGCCTCTATAGAACTCATTTGCCTTTCATGGAACTCCTGTTTCAACACCATTTCATGGTCCAGGTGAGATGCTTGGGACATTGCCTCTGACCTCAGACTCTCTCCTAGCCCAGGTAGGTTTTTATTTTTTGGTTTTGTTTTCCTAGAGAGACTGTAAACCAGTGCAAGGCTGACATCTGGCTTTGAGCCCAAGAGGCCACTGGGGCAGGTGTTCTCCTGGATGGGGCCCATACCAGCACAGAGCAAGAACTGCCTTGTCTCCCACAGCCTGCCATTTTCAATAGCTTAGCCTTATGTTCACTGTCTTCTGCCTTTGCCATGAAAATTTGCTCTAGGCAGAAATTCGGCAGAGGAAAACTCAAGCCAGAAAAGAGAACTTTTATTCTTTTGATACAATTTGAATAAATGCCATTTGGTCAATTTCAATTTAGAAAAAAAATGTCCAAAAATTAATCAGAACCTTCCTGGTGTCCCAATACCTTCCACCAACTTCCTATGATTTTTCTTTCAGAATCACTGCCTTACATCTCCTTCTCTTGGAGTCTTCCCTAAGGAAGTCTTCAAAGGCCTGTAGTTATCTTCTTCTCTAGCTCTCATTATTATTCTTTTGCTGTAGAAAAATGTCAAACCTTTTAAATAATGTTATCATTATCATGGACCCAAGATTTCCATGGGGATCAATAGGAATAATGTAGTAATAATAGTAATAGTAATAATAATAAAGATGGGAGTAAGAGCAGTTTGTGGAGTTTATAAACTTCATGACACAAATAATAAATCAATAACCCACTGGGAAATATTAATAAAACAATTTAGATTTAAAGATCAAATTTATTAGCAAATTATTTCAATACTGATATACAATAATAATACATTTATATGGCTCTTTAAAAATTTATAAAGTGTTTCACACAAGTTTAGAAAGATAAATTTCATGATGTGTTTTGGTTTTTCTTCAGGGGAGGAAGAATATTATTTTTAATCCATGTAGAAAACTCCTCTTCCACTAATACACTAATATACTAAAACTTAGAATCTTACAGGTGAGTGAAATAGCACTGAGAGGTTATATCATTCACCTGTAGTCACACAGCTAGTATGTGTTGGAGGTAGAATTTGAACCCAGGTCTTCCTTACTTCAAGGCAAGCTCTATCCATCAGTATAGTTCACTCTGACATAAATCAGAGCATCTTGCATTCAGGAAAAGGAATGCCCTCTGACAAAAAATGAGAGATTTTGAAAGATGCAGATTCAAGGTATTGTGAGTAGAATGAAATCTAGTGATAATTAAAGGTTTACCTTTAGGTAATAAATCCCCATTAATCTCATTATACCTAATTGAGTGTTTTTATTTATATAGGACTCCATTTCTGAGAGCTTTCCTCTAAACACCATTATTAGACATTTTCTAAAGGCTTTTAGTCATCATCAAAATTCATTTTCAAGAACAGGAAAACTTTCCCAGTGGAGGCAGCTAAAACCGAGAGAACCTAAGAGACTTGTTTTTGATCACAAACAAAGGCAAGATGAAGATGAGATTTCAGATAGTTTGTGTGCCATGCCAAGACTTTATGACACAGAAAGCCCTTTGAATCAAGCGTTTGTTCCTAAAAACTGTATGAGGTCTCTACCACCACTAAAGTTCTGAGTGAATTCTTTCTGGGGTGACAGAAGAGACAGGTGACAGGGGAGGCAACATGGACAGGGTTGTGGAGGCGAAGGGAGTGAAGGCCAGTTCTTGTTGACATGGCGAAGTGGGAAAGTTCATTTTTGGCAACCTTCATGTTGCCTTTTTGTGATTCCTTTCTCCACTTAGGAGAAATGAATCAATAAGCATTTATTAAGTGCCTACTATGTGCCAGATTTTATACTAAGCACTGTGGATACAAAAACAAAAGTTCCTTCATTTGAGGAGCTCATACTAACCTTCCAGTATCCTAATTCTCCATTCATCTTTTATGTACTCCCAGCTGAACAGAATAGTGTCTTAGGCAGTGTCCATATCTCCAGACCTTTCATTCCCTTCTCTCAAATCAAAATGTACCTATGTTGTATTCTATTAAGTCCCTGCTCATTGACTTGCTAACTAATTTGGTAAACAAAATAGTTTACTCTTTATGGTGGGTGGATCAGGGGACTTCTGATAAATTTATACCTCCCAATCACTTGCTGAAGTTATAGGATGTAGGGGCAAATAATGGAGTCGATGAAGTATTACAATATCGCCCCCTTCAGAACTTGATGGCACAGGAGGTATGAAGAACTTCCATAATCAACTAAATGCAGTTATAGAAAAATGATCAAGAAATTCAAAGAGAAACAATATTAAGCTCCTTCATTTATCCTGAACAAAAAGGTAGAGGAACCTGTGGGTAATGGGGAAGGAGTCCTACCAGAAATACCAACAGTAATATACTTTATACAAGCCAGAAGCCAGACAGTTCTCTAACCAAAGGTATTTTAGGGGAACCTAAAACATACATCACTATGTTCCTAGCAGGCAGGAATCGTGGAGTGCATGAATGGGGAAACTTCCAGAGAGTTCGAATACCTCAGTGCTCTGACCAGGTAAACAGGGACAGGAACTGGCATTGTTTACAGCAGGACATTTCAGGGAGTCTCAAAGTCTAAAGCAGATCAGAGATGCTCCAAAGGGCCCTGAAAAGCATAGACCATTGACCCCAGATAACATGAAAGGAAGGGAAAATGAAACCTTCCAACACTGTGAGAACTTGGGGGCTGAAATCCCAGAATACAGGAAATCAAGGTTAGAGCCAAAAAAACCTTGAGACCTCACCTTAGAGTATGACAGGGGCAGAGCCCAATCTTGGCACAAAGCCCCAGATCATAAACTGAGGATAATAATAGGAGTAAAAAAAAAAAGACATTATTTACTATAAATATTCTGTGTCAGTAGATGCCCAAGAGGTAAGCCCAGAAAAAGAGAGTAGCTCTATGACAATTACAAGCAGATTATCAGAGCAAAAAGTGGCTTGGCCACAAAGACACAAAAGAATCTGAAAGAAAAAAAGAATTAATGTATGTCCACATGTGCATGTATGCATGTATGTATGATGTATGATGTGGGTATGTAAAATAAGGGCTCTGGAGGGAAAACAACTGAAGAAATCGGAAGCTTAGAACAGAATAAAGCTCATCCAAGTAATAGTTTCCCAGAAAACTGGAATGGGACAAACAAAACTAAATGAATTCATGAGACAAAAGGAAATAAAGGACAAAATCAAAAGACTGAAAAACAAAATAAAGCATAACTTATTTATTTCTATTTTTTTAAAAAGTCACCTAGAAAACAGATCAAGGAGGGATCATTTTAAGAATCATTGTACTGGGGCGGGACAGGGCAGCTAGGTGGCACAGTGGATAAAGCACCAGCCCTGGATTCAGTAGGACCTGAGTTCAAATCCGGCCTCAGATAACTTGACACTTACAAGCTGTGTGACCTTGGGCAAGTCACTTGACCCTCACTGCCCCACAGAAAGAAAGAAAGAAAGAAAGAAAGAAAGAAAGAAAGAAAGAAAGAAAGAAAGAAAGAAAGAAAGAAAGAATCGTACTCCTTGAAAACCATGCCCAAACAAAAAACCTGACCAGTTCAAGAAACCATAACTGAAAGCTGACCAGATCTTTTGGAACCAAAGGATGAAATTGATCACCTCCTGAAATAAACTCCAAAGGAAAACTCCCAGGAATGTCATTGCCAAAACCCAAAGCTTCCAGGTCAAAGGGGAAAATTCCTTGAAGGAACCACAACGGCAAACTTCAGGTACCAAAGTCAGTAGTCAGGATCAAAAAAAGACTTGGCAGAAACTAAAATAAAGGAGGAAAATTGTAGAATATTATACTCTAGAGGATAAAATTTTACAATTAAGAAGAACACGTTCCCCCCCCCCCCCAAAAAAAATTATAAACAAGCATGGCTTAAAAGAAGAAATATGAGAAGATACTCCTCCATTCCATCATAATTCTCTCCTGCTTCTCCTCATATCAGACCATTCCTCAGGCTCTCTTTGTGGATCCTTCTCTAGATCATGCCCTCTAACCTTTTGGTGTCCCACAGGGTTCTTCCTAGACTCTCTTTCTTTCTTTTATTCTACTTCATTTGGTGATCTCATCAGCTCCCAAGGATTTAATTACCATCTCTATGGTGCTTACTTTCTTTCTTTTTTTCTTTCTTTCTTTTTTTTTTATGAGGCTATTGGGGCTAAGTGACTTGCCCAGGGTCACACAGCTAGTAAGTGTCAAGTGTCTGAAGCTGGATTTGAACTCAGGTACTCTTGACTCCAGGGCCCGTGCTTTATCCACTGCGCCACCTAGCTGCCCCTATGGTGCCTACTTTCAATCTATCTATCCTGCCTTAACCTCTCTGCTGACATCTAATCTTACATCTCTAATTGCCTTTCAGATTTCTCAAATTGGATGTCCAGTTGTTCACTCATTTTTCAATCCTGTCTGACTCTTTGTGACTCTATTTTGGGGTTTTCTTGGCAAAGATACAGTTTGCCACTTCTTTCTCCAGCTCCTTTTACAGATGAGGAACTGAGGTAAGGAGGGTTAATTGATTTGCCTGAGATCACACAGCTAATAAGTATCTAAGGCTAGATTTGAAGTCAGGTCTTCCTGACTGCAAGCCCAGTGCTCTATCTACTGCACCATGGAACTGCTACTGGATGTCCAATAAACATCTTAAATTCAGCATGTCCAAAACTGAATTCATTATCTTTCCCTCAAAACTCTCCTCACCTTCCAGTTATTCTAAGTCAAGGAAAAAAAAAATCTATCCCTATTACTGTAGAGAGCAACATGGCCCTCCTAGTCCCTCAGGATTACAGTACACTGCAATCTACAGATTGTCATTCTACATCTACAGCTGTTATCTTCAACTCTTCCACTATCTCTCACTTCTTATATTCAATTTGTTACTGAGGCTTATACATTTCAACTTTGCAACATTTCTTAAACATGTCCTCTTCTATTCTCTGATACCAGCCACCACTCTTTCAGTCTTCTTGGACCTTCTTAGACCATAGCACATGTCCTTTGATCCAGTGACACTGCTCCCTTGCTATTCCTTGACCAAGACACTATCACTTGGCTCCAGGTATTGTCACTGGCTGTCCCCCATGTTCTCCCACCTCATTTCCACTTACTGACTTCCCTGAGTTCCTTCAAACTCAATTAAATCTCATCTTCTCTGGGGAGTCTTTCCTAACTCCTCTTAATTCTAATGCCTTCCCTCTTTTAATTATTTGCTCTTTATCCTGTATATAGTTTTTGTGTACATATTTGTTTGCCCTTTTTCTCCCCCATTAGATTCTAAAATCCTTGAGCACAAGGATTGTCTTTTGCTTCTGTTTTGCATCCCTAGCACTTAGAACAGTGCTGGGTACATAGTAGGTACTTAATAAATGTTTATTGATTGTGCTTGTATATAGTACATCTTTTGGGGGGGGTCTTTCTTTTCTTTTTTCTTTTTTTTTTTTGCTATATTAATCAGTTAGGTGGATTTTTTTCCTCTTCTTTTTTCTATCTTTTAATAATACTATTTATTACATAGATTGGTTTTCTGAGAAGGGAAAAAGGAAGATACTCAGGAAAGTTGTGGTGATGTTTTTAAAAAAGGCATCACTAAAAGTCTTTTTAAATCCACAGTCTTTGACATTCTCAATCACTCTCTCCTGGATACTCTCTCCTCTCTAGGTTGAGTCTCTCTCTCTCTCTCTCTCTCTCTCTCTCTCTCTCTCTCTCTCTCTCTCTCTCTCTCTCTCTCTCTCTGACCTACTGCTCTCCACCCTTCTGCAAGCTTGCACACTTTGAGAGGCAAGATTTCAACTCTTCCTCAGGAACAGAAGAGGGATCACAGTGCTATGGAGCCCAGGGCTCTAAAACTCAAGCACTGAGGAGCTTTTGTCCAGCAGCAAATATCTCTCCTATGACCAACAACATTTCAATCTCCCCAGTATCTAGCAGAGGGCTCTGCACATAGTAGGCAGTTAGTGTTTGCTGTGTTCATGGTTTGGTTTGTTTTTTTGCTTTTGTTTCTTTGTTAATTTTTGCAAAGATAGCCCTAGGAGGAGAGAGCACAAAAAATAAGGGATAGCTTTGGAGAGAAGAGAACTGTCAAGCTAGGACTCACTTATTTCACTGAACTTCTAGCCCACTTACATACAACCTCCTGGAAACTCTTAGGTCTTTTCCTTCTTCCTTTCACTCTTATCTGGGTATTTCCATGGGTGTTCAGTGCCTTACGTTATATAGAGGAAGTTATGATATCCCTGCCATAAAGGAGAAGCAACTTTAAAGTTAGTCGTTCAGATTTGTTGAAGAATCTCCTTTTCAGATTAGGAGACATTTCCCTGTTTTAGCAACAAAAGTTCAGATATGTTTTGGGTTTATTTAAGAAGCTACATTAAGTGGGTCTTTCCTCTCTTCTTTCTCCCAGAGGAATTCAGAATCTGTTTCCATGCCCTTGTGAATAGGAAATAGCATTTGTTTTAAGTTATATTTAACTTAGCAGCTTTCTCAAACTTGCCCCCTTTTGACATGTTTTTTCCCCTTAAGAAAACTAAGTCTATTTTAATTTTATGAGGTTAAGAGACCTAGGACAATAGAACAATGTTTGCTCGGATCAAATTTTTTTGTGGATTTTTTGGCAGAATCGGTGTTTGCAAAAAGCAGATAAAACTTTCCTGTTGGAGAGCCTCTCACAGTCACAAACAGCTGCCTGCCAGCAAATTTCCACTTAACAACAGAGCCCAAGTCATTGTTAGCCAGGTAGGAGAGATGGAGGAGAGAAAGCCAGAGAACTTCCTTGTTAGGCTCTAAATGAAATTGTTGTTTAGCAATTACTGTTAAGACAGCAAATCTGGGCATATGAGCCCTCCAAAGAGAACATCTAAACTTGGTTTGCCCTCCTTAAACAACAGGGATGCATATGTATTAAGGAAGCCCCACAACCTATTGATATTTTATTCACATCACACTCTGAGGAGCTCACTGACTAGAATTCAATAGAAACTGTTCTCTGTGTGAAAGTAATTTCAGAAACTAATCTAGTTTATGAAAATGAAAGGCATCAAAACACACACACACACACACAAAAACACTGTTTCTGTACAAGTGCTTTGCTTCAAATATTTGACATGGAAATTTGTATAATCCCTCTGGGGGCACATGGGTTTCACCAGCGTTAACATCTCTTGAAATGAATTTCACAAATATTTATTTGTAATGCCAGGCCTACAAATAATTTAGAATATCAAGGCATCTCGTTGAATCATCCTTAATGATATGGATCTCACATGGTTCTGAAGGTTAAAAGGTGTGAATTTTAATTTGTTATGTGCAGATATCACTTTTAAACACAGCATCCCAAAGCAGAGAACATCACTGTCCTGCTCTGAGCTCCCCCACACCCCAACATTTCTGCTTAATTCACCTTAAAAATGGAAAAGTTTGCCTATTAAAGCCTTTTTTTTAGGCCTTTCATACAAGAATGCTTCACTGTATACACTTAGGGGAACAACAGGGGAGGCAAAAATGCATTGAGCAGGCTCACCTCTAGACTGGTTCTAAGTCAAATAGAAAGAGTTTGGCAACTTTAGTCCCCATCTTCAACAAAGACATAGTCATGAGCTAAAACCAGTGAGTTTGAAAGATGAGGCCTCCTGATAGAGGAGAAGTCTAAGGCTGGAAGAGAGAGGAATGAAGTGTTTTTATATGAAGCTTATGTTTTGTTTCATCTACAGATACTGAGTTCATTATAAGCCACTTGTAATCATCCTTTGAGCCTGTGCCAGGAATGAGGAGCAATGCATAGGAGTTCCAGAGAGGCACATTTAAGCCTCACAGAATTACAACATCTCAGAGTTGGGAGGGATTTCGGAAACCATCTACTCCAACCCATACTGGACAATAATCCCCTCTATAGCAAGCATCACAAGTGGTCATCCTAGTTTTTGCTTGAAGGACTCCGGTGAAGGGGACCCCATTAGTTCCTACAGTAGCCCATTCCACTTTTGAATAGTTTTAGCTGTTAGGAAGTTTTTCCTTATATCAAGAGTAAATTTTCCTTCTTGAAAATCCACTCATTGCTACTTCTATGCTCTGGGGCTAAACAAATTAAGTCCCATCATTCTTTGAGGTGATATTTCTTTTTTTAAAAATATTTTATTTTTCTCCAATTACATGTTAAATAAATTTTAAACATTTAAAAACTAGTTTTGAGTTCCAAATTCTCTCTTTCCCTTCCCCAAGTCAATAAGCAATACAATATAATTTATGCATGTGCAATTATGTAGAATATTTCCATATTAGTCATTTTGTACAAGAAGATGAATTTTTAAAAAATAATGAAAGGAAGAAAGAAGATATTTTTATATCATGCTTCAGTCTGTATTCAGACAATATCAGTTCTTTCTCTGGATGTGTATAGCATGCTTCATCATGAGTCCTTTGGGATGGTTTTGGATCATTGCATTGCTGAGAACAGCTAAGTTATTCACAGTTGATCTTTGTCCAGTATTGCTGTTACTGTGTACAATGTTCTCCTGGTTCTGCTCACTTTACTGTGCATTAGTTCATGTAAGTCTTTCCAGGTTTTTTCTGAAATCATCCTATTAAGTCTTCTCCAAATGAAACATTCCTAAATCATAGTAATGAATCATAAATATATGAGGGTGATAATAGGAATCTCTTAGTAGATCTCTCACAAGTACTGTCCTTACTGGGTTTTAGAGACTGGAAATGCTTCCTGACCGGAAATCACCTGCCCCTATCTATGGTTTATAAATGTGAACTGGTGGCTTTGGGTAAACCTAGACATGAGTTATAGCATGAGTATACTAGGATACTTTTCTGAAGCAACTACAGTTGGTAGCAATAAGCCAAAGAAAGAAAATTACCTGACAGGGGTAGGGGGAAAGGCTAGGTTAGCCTTCAAGATTGGACTTAGTCTGTAAAAGCCCAGAGTCTTGGAGGCACTGTACCATAAGTTACAATAGAATCATAGAATTTTTGTGTTGAAAGGAGAAGTACCTTAGCAGTTTTTATTATTAACAACAATAACAGCTAGTATTTACATAGCACTTTAAGAATTAGGGGCGGCTAGATGGCGCAGTGGATAGAGCACCAGCCCTGGAGTCAGTAGTACCTGAGTTCAAATCCAGCCTCAGACACTTGACACTTACTAGCTGTGTGACCCTGGGCAAGTCACTTAACCTCCATTGCCTGCAAAACAAACAAACAAAAAGTAATCAGTCATTAATGGTTCAATGACAGCTCAGCAGGTAGTCTGTAGTTGAGTGTCTCAGGGATCTTTGCTTACTTACCTCTGTTCTACTTGAGTCCTTTAACTACTGTGCCATCTAGCTTCCCCCAACTGATTACTTTTTTAATCAAGCCATTCCATCACTTTCAAATCCATCTGATTATATAGTGTCCTAATACACATCTCTCCAGCTTTTCCACAAGAATATGAAAGGTAGCTTGGTGGCACATTTGATATTAGAGACAGGTAAGTGAGCAGCAGATAGAGTGCTGAGCCTGGATTCACAAAGACCTGAGCTCCAGTCTGGCTTCAGACACTTAATGGCAATGTGACTCTGGACAAGTCACTGTCCAAGTATCTATCTGTCTCAGTTTTCTTAACTGTAAAATGGGAATGATAATACTACCTACCTCACAGGGTTGTTGTAAGGATCAAATGAGATAATATTTATAAAGCATTTAGTATGGTATCTAGCACATGAGGCACTTAGTAGATTCTCGTTTCTTTTCCTTCCCTGAAATCCTTTACCAAATGCTTTGCTAAAAGTCTAGATAAGTGATAGCTATAGTATTCTGTTAAGTGGCACAGTGGATGGAAAGCAGTATCAGAAAGACCTGAGTTTGAATCCTGCCTCAGTCACTTACTAGCTGTGTGACCCTGGACAAGTACTTGACATTTGTCTGCCTCAGTTGTGAAATGGGATATTTCCCTCATTTTAAGATATATAATAGCCCTCACCTTCTAGGGTTCTCGTGAGGATCAAATGAGATAATATTTATAAAGCACTTAGCACAACGCTTGGCACATAGTAGGTGCTTAATAAATGTTTATCATTTCCCACCCCATTCTCCTGACCTACTAGTTAAGCTGATATGTTGTGTTCTTGGTGTACCAAGCTGGCTCTTTGTCATCACAGCTTCACTTTATAGATTTTGTTAACCATTTACTTAATTATCCAGTTGAGAATGTTTCCAGAAATCAAAACCAAGTTTACTGATTTATAGTTTCATGTTTCTGTTTTCTTCCTGGTTTTGAAAGCTGAGCTAAGATCTGCCTTTTGACCCATCCTCATATACTTGAACTCAAAGCCCTTGATTTCATCTTAATGGATGCTCTTGAACTTAAAAATGTCTTCCTATAAAATATGGTTCTTGTACTGGACACAATACCCAACATGTGGTCTTGCTTGACTCAACTTGCTTTATCACATCCTGAATCAGTCTATTCAGAAAACATTTATTAAGACACTATACTAGGTGCTGGGTATTCAAAGACAAACAAACAATCACTGTCCTCAGGAAGTTTACATTCTTTGGGGAAGGTGAGAAGACAACATGTACTATATAACGATTTCACAAAATAAGTACAAGGTAGCTAAAATCTAGCAAGGTAATTGAAGAGGGAGGGAGCTAGAAATTGGAAGGAAGTTCAGAAAAGGTTTTGACAGAAGATGGTGCTTCAACTGAATCCTGAAGGAAATGAAAAAAATCCAAGGCAGAGGTGAGGAGGAAATACATTCTTGACATGGGGTATGACCACAGCAAAGGCATGGAGAAAGGAGGTGTGAAGAGACTAGAGGTAGGGAGACTAATTAGGAGGTCATTGCCATCGGCTAGGTGAGAAGCGATGAGTATCTGAACTAGGGTAGAGGCTGTGTGGAGAGTAGTCTGACTCTGCTCTCTTTTCCTTGATAAAATTTTATGGACCTCAATGTCTTCTTTTTCTTCCTCGCTCTTCCCCTCCCCACCCCTCCCTTTCCTTCCTTCCTTCCTTCCTTCCTTTCTTTTTCCCCTTTTTTTGGCACCAGCTAACAGATAAACCTCCTCCAATAGTCACTGGCTCTCAAGAGCCAACTGTTAAATGTTCAGTAAGTATTTATGCTTCAGAATTGCCAAGCACTACAAATTTTGGCGTGATATATTGTTTTGCTGATTGTCTAGACCTAAAAAAAGTGATGGAGATGTTAAGGATGTAGACTAAAATTAAATGTGTCATATGTACATTTTCTTTTATCTTTCATTTTTTTGAGATCCCTTTGTTAAACATTTTCCTATACATCTTTGCCTCTTTAAGACACCAGTATAGTTTAGATATCACTAAAACTTACCAAAGCTTGGGCTACATTAACAAACCCTAGGAATGGTTCCAAATATAACTCAGTCAAATCCAAAATATGAAAATGCTGATTTTTTTCACTTAAAAAATTTAGAACTTAAACAAATTTAAAAGAAGCACTTCCACATACACAATAGAACAGAAAATGTTTGTGCTTGAGCCTGCACACCTCTATTATGAACAACTTGCTTATCTTTTCCAGTATATTATAAGGTCAACATGTTATTTTCCATGCTGTTCTGTTTATCTGTGATTTCTCTCGGCCTTCCTCCTAATTTGTTCTGTGCATTTCAAAAATGTTTCAACAATTTGCTTTCCTTCCTTCCCTCTCTCCACCTCTCCCTTCTTCCTTCCTTCTTTTTTCTTTCTTTCTCTTTCTTTGCTTTCCTTTCTTCTTTCTTTCTTTGAAACCCTATTCCTACCTACTCTCTACCCTCATTCCTCTTCTCCTTTCTCATCACTGAAAGTAAAACAAAACGATTTTAATAGACATAGTCAAGCAATGAAAATTCCCATATTCACCATGTCCAAAACTATATATTATATTCTGCAACTTGAATTAAGTATGTCTCTGTCAGGAGGCATGTGGCATACTTTATCATCTGTCCTTTGGAGTCATAGTTCATCATTGTATTGATCAGAGTTCTTGTCTTTCACAGTTGTGGAAATTCAGATTTGCAGGACAGTAAAATTATTGAGGAGGGAAGTAACAATTTTCATTTTTACAAAAGGAATCTTGATTTTTATAAAGGGACTCAGATTACTCTTCTTTTAGATAGCTTTCTTTCATAAAAATGTGTTCTTATTTTTTTTTTAAATCAATTCTGGCATGTTTAAGCAACACATCTATCCTCTGAAACAAACATATTCCTGTATTTGGAGGCTTCTCCAGAGAAATAGGTTTGAGGAGGAGCATGAAAGTGAAGTTAGTGTTCAGAAAAATATTTGTACAGTTAGAAAGTGTGCTATGCACAGAGATGCAAAGTCATGAGAATGCAGAGAAACAAAAGTTAGTCAAGATATAAACTGGGGTAGAGTGAGGAGAGCAGATAGAGGGCACCAAGATATGAGAACATCAATATAGGCAGGTGTAAATTGGTCGAGGCAAGGATGAGGAACTTCTCGCTCATATTTTTCCCTCTCTTTCTAAATCGGAAACTCCCATCCAATCTGACATAACTAATTGCATCCATGTAGCAACACAAAGTCTTCTGTTTTGCCTATTTCAACTTCATGTGAATTGGCAAGAAATTACAAGCAAGAAAAGAAAGTTGACTAGTATCAAGAATTCATTTTCTTGATGGGGGAAGATATTTACCATTTGACCAAAGAGATGCTTATGTCCGTATTTCAAAAATGCCCCATCTTCCAGCCAGCTCTGTTGACATAGCAACAGTGAATTTTGAAAGGGTTATCAAAACACTAATATGCACTTCTTGCTGGGTCTGCCCTCTTTTGTTTCCTAACCTTGTGAACTGGTTAGCTAACTATGTGCTCTTGATTTACAACCACCGGAAATGAGAAATTGGACACCTTATTCAGTAGCATGCAAACAAGGACGCCTCATTCAGAAATGAACAGAGGATTTCCAGTAACCATTGATTGTCTTAACTAGTTTATGCCACAGGTCAGCCCTTCAAATCAGGCTTCTGTGAGATATTAACTGCACATGTTTAAAATGCAATAGAATGCACCTTGGGAAACATTTCAATTCCCTTTGCAACAGGGTGTTAAGCTGCAGCACCTGTGAGCTATTGTTTATGAAATCAATTATACCTTGTGTCTAGTGAGAAGAATTCATTCTCTTGGGCCTAATTTTATTTTTTATTTATTATCAGGAACTTCATAACAAATATGAACATTTCATCAGTTTTTTTAAAATGGAAAATGGGAGTGTAAATAAAATGGACTCTCCACTACATAGTTTTTAAAATATATGTACATATTTAGCAAGTGTTTTAATCAATTAATCTATCAATTGATAAACATTTTTAAGCATGTGCCATGCACAGTACTAAGGACTGCAAAAAGATGCAAAAGACACCCCCGTCCCTCAAGGAGATCACAATCTCACTGGGAGACAATAAGAAAACAAATGTATACCAAGCAAGCAATATAAAGGATGAATAGGAAATAAATAAAAGAGAAAAGGCAGTAGAATCCAAAGGGGGTGGGTAAGGTTTCCTATAGAAGATGGGATTTTACTTGGGACTTAAAGGAAGCCAGGGAGGTCAGTGGTCAGAGCAGAGAAGGGAGCATCCTAGACATGGGGGTAGCCAGAGAGAATTCTCAGAGCCAAGAGATGGAGTGTCTTGTTTGTGGGACAGCAAAAAGGCCAGTAACATGGGATGGAAGAGTACATGGTAGGTGATAAGTTATTTAAAAAAAACTGAACCAGTAGGAGGGGACTAGGTTATGAATGGCTTTGAATTCCACAAATATTATTTTGTATTTGATTCTTGAGACAGTAGAAGCCAGAGGAGTTTAATGAGCAGAGGAATGACTTGGTCAGACCTGCACTTTAGGAAAATAACCTTAGCGACTCAATGGAGGATGAATTGGAGCAAGGAAAGACTTAAGGCAGGAAGAGCACCAGCAGGTTATTACAATAGCAATGAGATTGATCATGACTGATCATGAGGCTATGAGAACTTGAACTAGAGTGGTGGCAGTGTCAGAAGAGAGAAGGGGGACTATTCAGGAGATGCTGCAAAGGTGAAACTGGCAGGTCTTAGCAAGATTGGATATCCTCTTCCCTCCAAAGGCTGGAGATTAGGCAAAAATAGGGCACAGCTACAGATGGAAGCTGAATTTGCACAGCAGGAGAACGAAGTTCCATTCCCCACCAACTTTCCTCTTCTACTGCCCTCAATGGATAGGTGCATCAGGAAACAAGTCCTGGGATTAGAGGGTAGGTTATTCCTCTGTACTAGAGGGTCTCCACATCCCATTTAGGAGACTGGACTAGCAATAAGAGGTGGACTTTGCCTTGTGTTGGCACAGATGGAAGTCATTGCTTTGGGGTAGATGGAAGAGCCCCTGTCCCTTGCAAACTTTCCTCAGGGGACACCCCAGCAGGAGATGGAAGGCATAAGGCACTCACACAGTTTGAGGTCTTCTCACCTGAGGAGGACGGCTATGGGGCATCAGGAGAGAGCGATAGACTCCCTGAGCAGGGGAAGTACTTTCAGACAGATGAAAGACACCTGGCCTGGCCCCTATGCTATTTTATACTTTCCTTAATTTATTTGAATGGAATTTCTCTCTCTATTAAATAATGCCATAAAAATAATGTCTTTCTAAATTTTGTTGGTAACATTAAGAAAGACATTATTTTTAGAATTCTATTTAATAGTTTACCACCTTACTGAAGTTTTGTTTCAGTTAATCTTTTAGTTGAATATCTAGAAATATCTAAGTAAACTACATATCATCTGTAAGTGATCATTTTTTCTTTGCTTATGTTTATTTCCCCAGTTTTTCTTTCTTATCTTAATGCCATAATTAGCATTTTTAGAATGCCATCAAATTGATATTATGTTGTTATGCTTTGCTTCTCCTTTATTGGAAAGGCCAACTCAGATTCTTAGATTTTGATAGATATTTGCCATGTTAAGGAACACTTCATTTATTCCTATGCTTTAAAATTTTTTTTTGCAGGGAAATTGGGGTTAAGTGACTTGCCCAGGGTCACACAGCTAGTAAAGTGTTAAGTGTCTGAGGCCGGATTTGAACTCAGGTACTCCTGATTCCAGGGCCAGTGCTGTATCCACTGCACCACCTAGCTGCCCCCTGCTTTTAAATTTTTAAACAAGAAATGGGTGTTGTATTTTGTTTTTAAAAGCCTTTTCTGCAACAATATAATCATTTGATTTTTTAAAAATAATTTTTGTTATTAAGATGGTCTCTTGTGTTTATAGTTTTCCTAATATTGAACCAATCTGGTCATGGTATATCATCATTTTAATGTGTTTCTAAGATACTTTTACTAATATTTTATTCAGTAATTTGCAGTGGTATTAATTGGAGATATCCAACATATAGTTTTCTTTGTCTGCTTTTTCACGCTCTGGTTTAGGTATCAGAAACATATTTGTCTCAGAGGAGGGTGAGGGGTTTTCTTTTGGGGGGGGCAGGTCAATGAGGGGTAAGTGACTTGTCTAGGGTCACATAGCTAGTGTCAAATGTCTGAGGCCAAATTTGAACTCAGGTCCTCCTGAGGCTATCTGCTTTACCCACTGCACCACCTAGCTGCCCCTCATAGGAGGTTTTTGTTTTTGTTTTTTTTTTTTTAAGTTTTTTGTTTTTGTTTTTTTTTAGTGAGGCAATTGGGGTTAATTGACTTGCCCAGGGTCACACAGCTAGTAAGTGTTAAGCGTCTGAGGCCGGATTTGAACTCAGGTACTCCTGACTCCAGGGCCCTTGCTCTATCCACTGCGCCACCTAGCTGCCCCCCCCCCATAGGAGTTTAATAGCATCTCTTCATATTTTTGCAAACAATGTAATTTGGGAATTAACTGTTCTTTAAATGTATGACAGAATTTACTTGTAAACATATGTGCTTTTGAGGATTTTACCTCCCATCCCCATCTTGGTAGTTCCTTTATGACCTGTTCATTTTATTTTTCTGAGATTGAGTTAAGTTCTTTATTTTTCATTCTGTTAATCTGGGTATTTTATATTCTTATAAATATTTATCAGGTTTACTTAAGAGATCAATTTTGATGGCACATAGTTGGGTAAAATATTTTGTAAAATTTCCATTTTTTTCCTCTTCATGTGATCTTTATTTTCAATTGTTATTATATTGACAATTTGGTTTTCCTCCCTTTTGGAGCAGATGAACTAAAATTTCATCTATTTTAATAGTTTGGTTTTTTTAAATGCCCTAATTTTACTTATAAATTCAGTGGGATTTTGTTTGCTTTAAATTTTATTTATTTCTGATTTTCAGAATATCTTTGTGTTTGGATTTTTTTTATTTTTCTTTTCCATTTCTACATTGTTGTGGGGTTTTTTTAGCTGTATGTCCCATTCATTAATTTGTTATTTTATATATTTTTTGCGTTGGTTTTTTTTCTGATTTATTAAGACATATTCCACAAGATTTCTTCATTTAGGAATTCTTTGAAACAATACCATCTTTTTTTTGCCAGCTGGAGAATAGAGTCATCAGGTTCTCCCATTCTACAAATTGCTCCACAAATTGCATGACTTTTAAACTGGCCATTGAATCTGTCTGTGACCTTGTCAACCCTTGGTCATGTGGTCCTTGGCCCTGATGATGCCATTGCTCGAGGAGCATTTCTGCAGCATGTACAGATCCACAAACTCGCTGGCATCATTCTGCATGTCAGAAGCTGAGGGAACTGTGTGCAACTCGAAAGTGAGGGAAGAGAAAAAGGAGCGTTTTTATATAATGTTCATAAGAATGTTGAGATATACATTTTAACTAATGACAATTTTTGTTACATGCCAAAGGTTTTGGTATATTGTCTAAATGCTATAATTTTCTTTATTGAAATTATTTATTTTTTCTAGGATTTGTTCTTTGACTCAATAATTCTTTAGGGGCAATTATTTAGCCTTCATTTAGTTTTAAATCTTTCCTTCAAGCATACTTTATTGATTACAATTTTATTGCATTTTTAGTAAAGAATGTACTTACATTTTCTGCAGTTGGGTTTTTATGCAAAATGCATTTATGAATGAATGAATAAAAAACTATTTATTGAATGCTTGTAATGTTTAAAACACCACACTAAAGTTCCAGGGATACAAATAGAAAAATAAGACAATTCCTACTCTTAAGGAACTCACATTCTAATGGAGAACACAATATACATAGGCAGCTTTAACTACAAGTCAGATAGAAAGGTACCACAGTCCTTGGAGTGCAATGGCAAAGCAGATAGAAATTCTTCTTCTTTAATGTCATGTCTACTGATAAAATCATATTAGTTTCTAATAATGACCACTTGTCCATTCTAATGATTTTGATGGCAAGAACTTTCTTTTTTGAGTCATCAGTAGCAATGGCTATAGTAATCATATAAGCAGTTAGTTGCCAGGCTGCAAATCCAAAGGGAGTTGCTTTCCAGGATGGTGATTTCAGAAGCTGGGCTGTGGGAAGGTTCATCAATAGCCATTCATAAGCAGTTGATGGTGGTTGGTGGTGGAGAAGGTAAGCCCCTTTTCCATAATGTTTTATCCTCTTAATGATGGTAACCATACCTAGCCTGAAAGCAGAGTTCTGGTCTAGGGAGCACTGCTATTCTCAAGGCTCTTGGGTTCATAATCCTGGACAATCTCCATTGGGATCTGAAGAGAAGTTATGGTTGGGGTGGCAGTGATTATGTGCTTGCTTGGCACATGCCATATCCTGTCTCTCCCTCAGAATGCCCTGCTGCTTCAGCTAGGCTGGCTTGCCTGCCCCATAGATGGAAATTGGTCAGTGGTTGGTAGGGGTAGCTAAGCTCTTCTCCATAGGAATTGCTTCCCTAGATGATGGCTGTGGAGATTGGGATGTCACTTCTAGGGTTCTTGGGCTTTTTTGTAAAGATGCCATGTATAGCTTAGAAATATATGTATGTGTATATATCATATATATCATATATATATATATATATATATACATTAATTCTATTTGATATTCAAAAATTGCCACAGATCTATCATATTTAACAATCAAAATTCTATTCATGTCCATAATTTTTTTCCTGCTTAGTTTTTCATTAAATTTATCTAAGTCTGACCAAAGTACATTGAAATCCCCAATTATTACAATTTATTTATTTATTTTTCCCTGTAACTAACTTTCTTTCAAGTACTTGAATGTTACACCATTAGGGGTGTGTCTGTATGTATATATATACACACACACATGTATATATATATATAGGGTTAAGGGTAATTTGACTTTTATGCCTTTAAGCATAATGTGTTTTTCTGTTTCCCTCTTTTAACTACATCTATTTTACTGTTGACTTTCCTAAGATCATGTTTACTATTACCACTTTTTATATTCACGAGAAACATGATAGATTCTGCTCTAGGCCCTCATTTCAACTCTATGTGTTTCAAGTGTGTTTCTTGTAGACAACATCTTGGATTCTGCTTTTTAGTGCATTCTGATACCCACATTAATTTTGGGAGTAATGTGTCTCATTCCTATTCACTTGTTATGATTATTAATTGTATATGTGCTCTCAACATACCTTATAATTTTCCCTTTCCTCTTTACAAAGAAAAAAAGTCAAGAAAGATAAGAAATCTGACTGACTTTAGATTAACATTAATTCAACATAATTGAAGTAGTCTGTACCTACTCTTCTGCCCTTACGCTCAACTAAACTTGGGCTCTTCTTTGGTTCTTATACTCTTTCTTTTCAAACCCATCCTTTATAATACACCATACAAAATTGAAGTTTATTTATTTGTAATTATTTCCCTTTTATACTCTCCTCTCCCTTTTCCTTATTCTGTTTCCCTGGGTATCACGTGTATATTTCTGTTCAATCTGCATTTGTCTGGTGCACATAAGAGTGGAGTTCATGAGATGCCTGCTCCATTGACTCCATCCTCCATGTCAGTAGACTCCTTTTCAATATACTTATGAAAAATAGTAAATCCCTCTCCTTTTCTCATTTCTTCACTACTATATTCTCTTTCTCCTCCCAAAATGAGTATAACAACAAAGTCACATGCAGGACTTTTTGTTTTCTTGCTAAAATACTTCTCTGATACTAAGACTGTAGGGTTCTATAAGGAAATTTATCTCTTCCCCCCCAGTAGAAGGTAAGCACCTCATCATTCTAATTGCTCGAATAAATTTACCTTTCTAAGTTTCTGTTGATTCCTGTGTTTGTTTTTAAAACTTTCCACTAAACAGTGGTCTTTCATCAGAAATGCTTCAAAGTCAACTGTTCTAGTAAAGGCCTATTTCCCCCCATATACTCACTTTAGCAGAGCAAGTTCTCCTTAGTCATATCTTTATTGTTTGCCTTTCAGAATATCATATTCCAATATTTTATCATCTTTATATAGTCATGGCATAGTCTGATTTGATCCTAATTTTCACTCCTAGTCACTTGAACTCTTTCTTTTTGGCTGTATGATCTTTCTTTAACTTGATAGTTATGGATTTTAGCTATAACATTCTTAGGTGTTTTCAGTCTAGTGCTTTTTGTTTTGTTGTTGTTGGGTTTTTTTTAAGTGATTGGTTTGTTTTTTCTATTTTTACTTTGCCCTCTGATGCTAACAACTATGGGCAATTTTCTTTTATTACTTTCTGAAATAATTTTGTTTATTTGTGGTTTTCAGGGAGTCCAATGATTAAAAAAAAAAGACTGGGTCTCCCTATCTCTTGCAGTCTAGAATTGCACAGACTACATATGGGTCCAGTCCCACTAGTGATAGGCACCAAAGCTCAGACCTGCTCTGTTTCTGACCTGGACCAATTCATCCCTCCTTAGACAATCTGGCCCTGCCTCCTCGTTTCCACTCCCTAGGGCTTATCACATTGATGCTGAATTTAAAGTGGACATCCAAGCAGAACTGCCCACTGCAATTCATGACTCCAGAGATCAGTTAGCTTTAGCCTCCCTAGTGGCTTGAATTAGAAGTGTATGAGTCCAATGATTCCTAAATTATCTTTCCTAGATTTCTTTACTAAGTCAGCTGTTTTTGATAGTAGATATCTGAAATTTTGTTCTATTTTTTGTACTTTTGACTTTGTCCTAATATTTCTTGTCTCCTAAAGTCATTGATTTCTATTTGCTCCATTCTTTTTTTCTTTCAGAGTCCACTACTTTGAGCATAATGTGTTTTTCTGTTTCCCTCTTTTAACTACATCTATTTTACTGTTGACTTTCCTAAGATCATGTTTACTATTACCACTTTTTATATTCACGAGAAACATGATAGATTCTGCTCTAGGCCCTCATTTCAACTCTATGTGTTTCAAGTGTGTTTCTTGTAGACAACATCTTGGATTCTGCTTTTTAGTGCATTCTGATACCCACATTAATTTTGGGAGTAATGTGTCTCATTCCTATTCACTTGTTATGATTATTATTATCATGTTTTCCACCTTCTGCTCTATACAATTTATTCTCCTATGGTTTTTTCCTCCAGAATTCTAATTTAATTTATAATTTCATTTTTTGGCCTCCTACTTAATTTCTTCCAGCCATTTTAGAGTCCTTATGGCCAAGGCATTTTTCTTCTGACATTCTGCTCATGGAATTTACTTTCTTTTTCTTTTAACCCAGTCTTTCTTCATCATTTTAGTGTTTTCTTCTGTTTAAGGTAGCTCCAGTTTCAATTCTTTAACTGGCCCTTTGTACTACAATAACAACAACAATTACTACTACTATCACCAATAACTAGAATTTATCTAGCACCTTATTTAAATGGAGCTATATGACTATGCCTTTGAACCCAAATTACTCTGGCTCTCCCTGATAGGTCAATAACAGATCCCAGCCCAAGCCTCATTTGCTCATTATTTGGGTTTTGATGGCACAGAGTAAGTGTAAATAGAATTTGTTTCTGTTCTGGCCAGAAACTCTGAAGGTCTTCACCTCCCTGATTGATTTTTTTGTGAAGGCAAAGTAGGCCATCTTTACCTCAATTCTTACCTAGCTTTTAACTACTAAATGGGTGTTGCCTCAGAAAAAAACTGAAACCTAGGAAAGACCATAGCTTAAAAAGACCAAGATCTCCCACTGAATTCTGGGCCATCATCAGTCATCCTGCCCCATGGCTTGCCACTGGACTCCAATGACTCTGGAGGAAAGAATGAGGCTGACTTCGGACAACCTTTGCCTCACTTAAATCCAACTCACTTGCAAGTCAAGACATCGATCTCCTAATGTCATTAATCCTTTTCAAGAATGAAGGACAAACAGAACAGCTATGTACAAGGCACTGTTCTAAGTGCTTGACACATTTGATTCTCACAGCAACCCTGGGAGATAGTTGTAGAAATTGAGGCAAATAGAGTTTAAGTCACTTACCCAAAGTTATACAGCTATTTCATTTATAAGGCTAGATTTGAACTCAGGTCTTCCTGACTCCAGGTCGAGTGCTCTGTCCATTGCACCACTTAGCTGCTTCAAGGGCCTCTAGGGCTAGTTTCCTCTTGAACTCTCGTTTGGTCTCCTCTGGAGACTGAAGTCTACCTCAATCTCTGGCAGGCCTTGGTTGATTCCTTCTCTTTGCACAATTCCCCATTGGGAGTTAGTTTCATCCTTTGCTGTGGCCCATATAAGCCCCTCTCAGGTGATAGAGATTATGCTGATTTCAGATCTCTTGCAAAGCCCCTGGAAGAGGCCCTTTGTTGCTGAGTTGATCTTATCACCTTACTATAACTCCTACTTCTCTGAAGAGGGAATATTTAGTCCTTGTCTCCTTATAGATTTATTTGTCAGGGATAGTTCTTTCCCCAGATTCTGTTCTAACAGACTAGGATTAGGATATGGCTTTAGAACCCCAATAACTAGAGCTCACATTGGTTTGTGACTCCCCTGTTCAGAGCACCACCTAGCTTCACCGTTATTATGGGAGCTTCCAATACCCTTCTTGGCATTGTCCTTCTCTCAACCTACCAGTTGGCCCATTTTCTGGAATTTCAGCCTCCCTCTCATCAATTCCTACCCATCTGTACCTACCACTGGCTTTTAGCTATTTTTTTTTTTACTTCTAGACTGACTGATGGACTTTTAAAAAATTAGTTTAATTTTTCAATTTTCTTTTGCATAGCTCTACACAGGGTTGTTTTCAAATATTTCCTTGATTTTGTGTGGAAGAGCTGAGTTTCTCTATAACTGTTCAGCACCTTAATCTGAATTCTCTTGGCTAGATTTTTCAAAAGTCTTCAAAAGGCCTCTAATCCCTCTCCCAATTCTGAATAAAAATCAAAACTACTTGTACTTTTTACACACCAAATTCCTAGCATGATTTTCAAGGGAAAATCATATGCCCACATATGAAAGGCAAGTGAGCAGGTAACAGGCAAAGAAAGAACACACGTTTTGCTCAGAGGTTGCAAGAAAAAATAAGATGTAACTTGAGTTAGACTCAAGGAATTCAGGTGGCAGAACTCATTGACATTCTTTGGAAATTTGGGTTCAGGTAGCTAACATAATATTTTGGCTCTTGCAGGTCATATTCAGTAGTGAATAGTGGTAACATTCTATTTACAAAGTTAGGAGAGCTTTACTATCTACTATAAAGGTGAGCCTTACTACACGAAGACCTACTTACTCTATAAAAACTAAACTTAGTGGGGCAGCTAGGTGGCGCAGTGGATAGAGCACCGGCCCTGGAGTCAGGAATACCTGAGTTCAAATCCGGCCTCAGACACTTAACCCGTACTAGCTGTGTGACCCTGGGTAAGTCACTTAACTCCAATTGCCTCACTTAAAAACAAACAAACAAAACAAAAAAACTAAACTTAGGGATCAGAAAGGGGTCTGTGATTTATTTGTTGTGGCAGGATTCCTCACTTTATAAGCCACCAGAAAGCTTGAAGAGGATAAAGAACCCGCTTGTTCTATGTACATTGATCCAATGTTTCCTCTCATCTCCCTAGATTTCTGCCCATCAAATGTCAATAGACATATTTGCTAAAAGCTGAACAATTCAGTATGAGAATATTACACATCCCCACCCCCTGGAAGTCAATATGCCCTTCAAGTTGCCTGATGAATAGTCAGGCTTCTTCGGGAACTAGGGCACATTTCAGCAACAAGCAAAATATTAACCTGGAGATCAACTTTTTCTCATGGGCACATTTCTTTGAAATTAGAAGGAAATTTTATTTTTAAAAATATGGTTCACCTCATACATTAAATAAAAAAAATTTAAAAAAATATGGTTCATTTTTATTGAAATTTGGTTAATGGGTAGCTTGGTCTAACATAAAGAACCTTGGATTTCGGAAGAGCCAGAGGATCTGGATACAAGTCCAATGTAATGCCACTGGACCTCCATTTCCTTGTTTGTAATCATTTTTTTTTCCTACCAGAAACACTACCAGATCAGCTCCATCCCTCTACCAGTTCCTTTGTCCCCAGAGACTCCTCCTTTTTCTTCTCCCTTCTTCCTTCCCCACAATTTCCACCTCCTTTTTATGTGTTGTTCTCCTCCATTAAAATGGAAGTTCCTTAAGAGAAGGGACAATCTTGTTTTTGTATTCCCTGTGCTTAGCACAGGGCCTAGAATGTGGAAAACTAGTAATAAATGTTTTATCTAATCTAATCTCTAAAATGAAAAGGTTAGATATGATGATCTCTAATATTCCTTCTAGCTTTGAATCTATTATCATACAAACTTTTCTGTAGGATAACTATCTTCCCAACTGAAATCTCCTATAGATGTCAAAGTTCTTCAAGTGACTAATATCCTTCAAGAAGAATTAGTACATGTGATTCTAGTCTATATGCATGTGTATTTTAAAGATTACATTGGGAATATAACTGATGACTTCTGCTCTTCTTCTATGGCCTTCACATGTCAAAATAAAAATAACAAAAGAGTAAATATAAGCAGAACTAGTGTTCTGCTAAACTCATGTGAAAATGGTTATTGGAAATGACCTGCAATTCTCAGTTCATGCTTGAGAGAAAGTCATGTTAGCAATGAGGTCTCCAGGTTTTTTGTTGACAATGGGCAGAAGTTGAAAGCACATACTTATTTGCTGTCCTAACAATCCGATAAGCATATTCACATTCATATTCATATCTTGATACTCAAATGGATCCGTGAACTCATTGAATTGGATGTGTCTTTCAATGACACAGATTGCAACCCATTTATTCTTGCTTATATTATGTATCTCTTGTAATGCCCTAATATAAGTTCATCAAAAGAATCTCCCTCACTTTCTCTTAATTTTTTTGTTTTTTTTTACTGTTGATAAGCATTATTTTGTCTCCCTCCCACCACCACAACCACCACCACCACCACCACCCTCCCCCCCCAGAAAAAAAAAAAAACACGTGTAACAAATATGCATAGTAAGGAAAAACAAATTCCCGCATTGACTGTGTCCAAAAATGTAGGTCTCATTCTTCCCCTTGAATCCATCACTTCTCTTTCATGAGGTGAGTAACATTCTATATCATCAGTCCTCTGGAAATGGAGTTGACCATTGCATTGATCAGATTAATAAATCTTTTAAAGTATTTTTAAGTGTAAATTATTCTCCTGGTTCTGCTCACTTCACTCTAAATCAGTTCATACAAGTCTTCTCAGGCTTTTTTTTTAAAACTACCCTGTTTTTCATCTGCCATAGAACAATGTATTCCATTATTTTAATATGCCACAATTTGTTCTTTGTTTCTAGATTTTTTTCCACCACAAAAAGAGTGATCATACATATTTTTGTACATATTGATCCTTTCTCGCTTTCTTTGATCTCTTTCAAGGTATTTCTCCTGACTTTGTGAAGATACTACTAGAACAGTCAGTCTACCCACCATGGCTCAAACTAACCACATGGCTCCTCACCTTGTCTATGTCACTTAGTCTACCTCCTTATTCAATCACACATTTTTCTAAGGACAGGGAATTTATGGAAATAAAAACAACTATCTGTGAAATAAACCAATCCTTAGGAAGAAAAGAGAAGTACTAACATGCACACAATCTCCTACCATACTGATCTATGCATGGCTACATTTGGCTTTGATCTACAGAAATAAGCTCCACACTGCAGTCTTACTTCATAATATCCTCAGGACACAGAAAAGGACACTGTCCTCTTGAAGACTATACCAGAGGAAGGCAAATTTTGGCAGGTTTGGGATCCTTTAGACAATTTGGTAGCAAATTTTAAGACCTTGGATGAAGATGAAGGGAGTGGTCTTTATTCAACATCCCATACAAAAAAGGAATAGTTCCTCATTAGAGGATCCTTAGCTCACCTAAACAGACTAAAATTTGATATCATCCCCATGATGAGGCCCTTAGGGAGGAACAGACTTTGGTCTGTGCGTCAGGGAACACTGAATGGGTGGCAGTACAGGGTGAATCCCATTGCCAGCTCAGGTGTTGGGACAGAAATATAAGAAACTATAAGCTCTTAGCTATCTTAATTCAGATGCTCCAAATCTGAGCAGGAGACCAATGACATCCTCTGGTAGACCTAATGTTCATGGTGCTTCTCTTGCCCAGAAAAATTTTTTATTTTTTACTTCAGAAGGCATATTACAAACTTCTCATTTTTTAAGAAGATTGTTTATTTTGTCATATACTCTTTCTGAACACACCACCAGTTTGTAGGTACCATGTTTAGCAAAGGGTAAAGGGTAGAGGAACCCAGGAAAACTGATGGTGATACAGGGTGTCCTTCCCCTCTATCCCCCTCTCTTCCTTGGCTTTTGGGCTCACCAAAACACACGCATATGTACACATATAGTCAAGAGGAATGATGGCTCAGATTAAAGTTTCTTTCTCTGCTTTTATTTCCCCTTATTTATCACCTTTGGCTGGCTAGAGGCAACTCGGAAAGATCACCAGGAAGGAACTTCCCCAGAGAGAAGAAATTATTTCTCAACTACTTTCCAGCCCAGTGCAAGCTGGATGAGTCTACAACTTTTATTCTAGACTCATTCTATCCTAGCCTTCATCACTCCCAAGTAATAACACAACAAAATGTAGCATGTTAGGTTCTTTTATCCGGTATTGGGGTATCTAGTATCAAAGATGGGGTACACAGAAAGTATCGGGGAGGGAAAAAATTGGTCCATTGGAAATACTGCAGCCAGCACTAAATACTTTTGTTTGCAAGGGCAGATTGATTGTAAACTATTCCTGGCTTCAACATCAGAAAGGGACAATTAATACATGGCTTCCTCCTCTCAGAGGACTTGAAGTTGGTGGAAAGAATGAGTGTTTCTAAGGGGAGCAGTTCCACTCGCCCAGATTCATTTAGCACTGTAGCCGTCACATGTCTCTGGACAGTGCAAATTTAATTAAGATTATCACTTAACATTTTATTGAATTGCACTCATATGTAGATTGTTAAATGTAAGACCCAGTAAATGTGTTATGAAATACTTTGTAGCTTCTCAATGTATTTCACAGATATTTTCTTCTTTGATTCTTATAACTAAGTGAAGTAGTGCCTACTTCACAACCTGGTAAGGTAAACAGAGAAGGTGCTATTACCCCCATTTTACAGATTAGGAAACTGAGATTCATGATGACTTTGGGTTTTGAGGTCCTTTTCCAAAGCACTAAAAATTTAAAATGTACTTTTTCATTCTTTTTTGAATCATGACTATTAGTAAAGCAAAATAAACCTTTGCTTCTTTAATATTATTACTCCTATGGTAGAGGTATTCCTAAGAGCTGCATCAGTCTTTTAATTAAACAAGAAACTAAATATAAAATCAAATGATGCCTGGACTTGGATTTGTTCCAAATGCTTTATAGTCATTAACTATTTAAAAAGGACTCCACTTCAGTCAGTGAGAGGATTCATCCTACAGTGGCAGAGACCAGCAGAGGCACTAAAGCTCAACAGGAAATGCTGAGAGATTCAATAATATTGATAGAATTAGAACTCAGCACGTACCTCACAGTCCAGTTGTCTCAGTCTGTGATAATGGAACATGAACCTGTCCCAAAAGGGAGCTGCACTGTCTGTCCCATTGTTCTGCCAGGCAAAAGTGGAGGAAGCATTTCCTCTCTTACTTCCACTGTGACTCTCATCCTAGTGTCTCCTCTCTGTCTGGTTTTGTCCTTCATTTGGGCACCAGCCTTCTCAAAGTATGGTGGGAATGAACATTTACATCCTCACTTTTACTGCATATTTTATACAAGGTAAAAAGCTTCACAAGAGACACCATACCCAACTCACAGCACTGTTGTGAGTAAAAGACTATACACTCAGTAGTTATTATGATGATAACAGTATGGAATGGAAATAGCTCTGGACTTGATGTTAGGATAGACAAGTTCCAGTCCAGACTTTAATACTTAATGGCTATACGATGTCACCACAGGAAAAGACTTTCTCCTCTCTGAATTTCCTTTTCTTCATTTGTCTATTACACGTGATTATGTATATGTTGCCCATCTAATACAACCTAGCACAGAGCTCTTAGGAAAGTGATAGAAAGCCAACGTGGCATAGGGTCTGCAGAGTTCAATTTGATATCAGAAAGACCTTGGTTCAAATCTTGCCTCTGACTCTGCTAGCTATATGACTGTGGCAAGTTACCCTTTGAGCTTCAGTTTCTTCATCTAGAAAATGGAGATGATAATGCCTATTGTACTCACCTCACTGGGTTGTTGTGAGGCTGGAATGAGATAATGTTGGTAAATCACTTTGCAAATATTAAAGTCTCATACAGGATATCCCAAAAGTCTTAGTGCAGTTTTAGACTATTAATAATTAAAAGTCAGTTGTTAAATTGCTTTTCAAAACTTAAAGATATCTTTAGTTCTGCAAACATGTATGGGAAAGGTGCTCTGCATGAGAAAAGTCTGGGGTTACAAAATCGAAGAGTTTCAGGGAGCCATTACTTGGATAGAGAGTAACAATAGGTGGGCAAATAAGTATAATACCAGGAGAATGGAAGGGGAAGAGAGTACTAACAGCTAAGTACTAATTATTAAGAAATCAGGGGAAGCTTCATTCAGGCTGTGGCACCTAAGCTGAATCTTGAAGGAAAACAAGGATTCTGAAAAGCAGGGATGAGGAAAGTGAGTTTTCAAGGCAAAGCACAGCCAGGAGATGGAGAGGTAAGTTTGAGGAGTAGCTGGTAATGCAGGTGGTATATTAATATGAATTGTAATTACTGTATTGATTGGCCAGAGACACTACAGAGAAATTAATGTTTCTTGTTCAATCATTTCTGACTCTTTATGACCTCTTTATGGGATTTTCTTAGCAATGATACTGGAGCAGTTTGCCATTTTCTCCTCCAGCTCATTTTACAGATGAGGAAACTAAAGCAAACGGTGAAGTGACTTGTCCAGGGCCACACAGCTATTAAGTGTCTGAGGCCACATTTGAACACAGGAAGAGGAGTCTTCCTGCCTCAAGGCCAAGCACTCTATCCACTATGCCACCTAGCTGTCCATTAATTAATGTTAGAGGGGAATGTATAAGTTCTCACTTAGTAATGAACCTCTGGGGAAATCAATGAATAGTTTACATTGTGAAAGACAGGGAACTACTTCAGTGTGGTACAGATAGGACCTTAGGCTTAGGTGAAATACTCCATCCTAACCCCTAATTTGAGGGAAACTTGCACCCTCTCTCCCAAAAATTCTTCCTGCTGGCTTACCAGTATACGTAAAATTTCACAATTAGTGGTTCATTACTTTGGGTTCCAGGTAGGAGTGTTCTGGAGCTGATTGTTAAATTTTCAACATGAACATTTATACTTCAGAAATGGCCAATGTGCTCTCTCTCTCTCTCCATATCTATATTATGCATACAGATATATGTATATATACACACAAATGTATATACACACATATGTACACATATATTAATATGTATGTATGTATATATGTTATAGCTTTATTGGTTGTCTAGACTTTTTTAAAAAAGTGATGGATAGAATTAATAATGCAGATTAAATTTAAAAGTTTGACCTGCTTTTTGGTGAGCCTGATTTTAAACATTTAGCAAGAAATCCCTGGTTACTCTTAAGTCAGTGCCTTATTAATACCTGAAAGTTATCTGGGAGGAAGAAAAAGGAAGAGGTTCACATTAAGCCATTATTTTCTGCTTCAGTGATCTAGTTGGACCTAGAGGAAAAGGGACAAGACAGGTAAGTTTTTCTGGGAGAGAAAGTGAGGATAGTTTTAGAAGAAAGAATGTACCCTGAGAGAATAAACCCTGGTTAGGTAGGCAGGGGACAACATGAGGACACTGGATACCTTGTTGTTGGGAAGGCATTGAAAGGAGAGAGAGGAGGAAAGAAGGGGAGGTCACTTAAGACAAACTTTGCCAACATCACATTTTTGCTGAGGGCTGGCCCTGGTCCCAAGAACTCACAGAACTCTCAGGTAGAAAAAAATAAGGGGGGGCATGGAATCCCTAAACTGCTCCGCCTTTCTTGAAGCCTCTAGAATAAAAACTAGACTTATTCTAACTAAAGATGCCTGCAGAGATGAATAATTGGAAGTATGGGGACATAAGTGTTAGGGAATAATCGGGGGAGAGTGTTGAGGGGGGGAGATTGGAAGACAAAAAGTTTCTGACGATTCAAAGACATATAGATACTTAGGAATGTTTCTTGAACTGAAGCAAATGCTGACCTTTCCCCACAAGTGAAATATAAGACACGTTTCCCCATATAGGGAGGCCAGTTTCGAAAAAGATTTGTACTGTAATGATGAATATCCTTCTCCAAACTGGAGTTTCACAAGAATTGGGTTACACTGGTGCTGCTTTGAATATACAATACTCCTCAGCTGGTAACCAGGACTCCATTTCTATGGGCCTAAATAGGCATCATAATGGGGAAGCTGTCAGGGTTGGTAGGCATCAAATTTGACTCCTTTTTCCTTATCTGTAGTTGTAGTTTAGATGTTTTTTTTTTAAACAAAACAAAACAAAACAAACTCCCACAGAGCCCAGCATAGGCTGGAATTTCATGAGCAGTCCTTTTTCTCCCTTCCCACCCGTACCACTACCATCTTCCACCACTCAACAAGCAAAGGTTGGCAGAAACAAGGCAACTTACTTTCAAGCTTCCAAAGACATAGTAAATACTGTGCTCAGAAAAAAAAAATGATATTCACAAAGTAATAGGAAACCTCCTTCCTCTGTTACCTTTCAGGAACAATGATTTTTGTTAGCTTTTTGTTTGTTTGTTTTAGTTTTTCCAGTTTGGGAAATTTTGAATAATTAACCTGATTTGGCTTAACAGGACAAGGAGCCATTGTTGACTGACTGACTGATTTGATTGGTTGTGTAAATCTTGAAACTCTACCCTGGTAGGGATAAAGAAAGTGCTTTACACAGAGGGGAGAGAAGGCAAAGGGTACTAATATTTTTCCTTCTACTGCCTCAGCTCATGGGATTTTAGCAATAACACGCCTGCTCTGAGTGCCTGTTATGGGTCAGACTTAAAGATACTGTTAAGGCACCTGGTTCTATACCTTCCCTGACTCATTTTTCTGTTGCCTGTCCTTTTCTCTACCTGGAGCAGACTTTTTCTATGTGCTGAAAATCAGTCTTTACTTGGCTACCACAGAGGATGGCTGTTGCATTGGAGGGGGCAGAAAGAATTTGTTTTCTTTTGTACTTGGTTGCAACCTATGGGGCCAAATGGGGCGCCGACCAGACTGAATACTGCTCTAAATTGAATTCTCTACACGTTTTTTGGTGACATAGGACTCATTTGACACCCCTCATATAACTGCTCTATGACCCACATTCCTCTTTCAGAAAAAGATGGACCCTGAAAAAGAGGCAATTTAGAAATCCTTTAACTAGTAAAATGATGCATAGAAAACAACTAAATGAATAAATTCACTTTTTCTAGTTCTTCATTTTGCTTTACCCTTTTGAACAGAATTTAAAATAGACACCCTCTTTCATTTATGGTCTCATATGTGACTTTCACCTCCTCCGGGAGTGAGTACAATCAATATCCCCTTATTCTTTGTCATTTGGATGTTATTTTGTGCAAACGGGTAGGGAAAACAATGTCAGAAGCATTTCTATGCAAATCAACAACAACCAGGAGCTCCAAGTGGATTACTACTGAAATCCTTTTTGTTCTAAATTGTAATCAACTATATTGGATGCTGGGGTTTTTCCATTTAAAAAACTTAATAATGGGTTTTGGTTCTCTTGGTACTATAAAAAGGACATTTATAAATATTAATATGGAATACCAGGGAAAGAACAATACATAACAATAATGAGAATCACAAAATCCCATCACATTTGACACCGTCATATCACCAGCTTAGGGATTAGCAGGTTAACTTTAGAGTTAAAAATATTGCTTCATGATTTTTTTTTAGAAAGGTTCCTTCCCGTATTATCTATTCCTTTTGGTTTACTCCCCATTCTCTGGGTTATGGGATCTCTGCTCTGATGAACATCTTTGGGGAGAATGTGTTCTCAAGCACCAACCTGAGAGAGACAAGGTTGTAGGCTGATTTATCCGCTTTCATTCCTATCTCAGTCTCAAAGAGCTTGGCCTTTGTCTGATTCTAACCCCTGACACTGACTGAGCCAAAGGCCTATAGACTAATATGCTCATTTCAGCAGGTTTTTAAAAATGCCCCTGAAGCTCTATTTTCAATGATAAAGTTACCCAAGGTGTCAATTTTCACTACGACTTATAAATATATCTCGTAAAAATACAGCAATTCCATTGAAAATCCAAGCTATTGAGATCTATTCACTGCTTAAGCTGTGGCTTTATTCAAATCTGGATCACCAAAATGGCTTAAGATGTAAATGAAGTGGAAAGAGAAATAAAGCAAGAAAATCTAAGATGGCCCTTCTGGCTGCCATTTGATGCCCACTGGAGTCCTTATCAGTCAATTAATGCATGCTAAACTTTAGTGGCAGCCTCAGTTTAATAGGCCCAAGAACTGAGGCAGTCCCCCAGCATTAGCCAAACAAAACATACTTTTCAGCAGCCTTAATATGAGACTGAAAAAGGTCAAAATAGACAGGCTTTGCTGAATTAATCCTAAAGATCCATTCTAGTTTCCACTCAAGGATCTTTTAAATAGTTCTGGATGCTCTTTATGATACACTGATCCACACTTAGTTTCATTAAAACCGTGTGACTTGGTATTTTTCAACCTGATAGCGCCAGTAAACTAGTTCTCAAAGTGTGAGCTAAGCTGCCATGCATGAAAGACTTTACTGTCATGGTGACTTCTAATATCACCTAAATGCAGGCAGTTGCAGTTCTGGAAATGAACCCGATCTACATGCACTCCTAAGCTCATGAATTACTCTGCTCTTTGCATTTGCTGGATGCCTTATGAAGTAAAGGTTCTGGCCTCTCTCCTACCCTGGTCTCGACCCTTAGTTCTCTGGAAACTTAACACTAAATTATCTATTGCTCCTTATTTGTTCTGGAAGCAATCTACACAGTATAGGACTTTTTATCTGCTAAGGTTTCCAACTGGGATTAGCAGATACTAAGCCACTATTGGGTGGGGGGGAAAAGGGGGAAAAGCTAACCAAATAGAAGAATAATTAAAATGGGAACCTGTAATATGGTCAAGTCAGGGGCTAGCCAATAAAGGAGTCTACCCAACAAAAGAAGTCTTGAAAACAAATGGTACCCCCAGAGTGCTGTTGATAGAAATCCACCACCACCCCTCCTAATTAGGGACAAGTTCCTGTCCAGCCTGAAAATAACCTCACTTCAGAACAGATGATATGGCCTCTACCTCCTCCCCACCCCAGGATATGTTCTTTCCCCTTCCCCCTCCAATTAGCACCTACTCCCCCTTCCTATATTCCTCATCCTGACAAAAGCCTTTATTTCTTTATCAGTTGCTGTGGTAAGTATACATTACTGCAGTCAACAGAATTATGGCAAGGGATTTCAGAAGAGGTAGAGATCATTTTTCTAAGGGAGAAAGGATTAAATATTAAATAAATAAACCAGTCAAGCAGACTCACCGACTCCTTGCTCCAGGTAACTCATGTGGCTCAGTTCTCTGACTGAAGGTTTTAGGTTAGAATGAACAAGAAGTCAACTCCACATCCTTGTCCAATTAGGGCATAAAGGCAGGCTCTCTAGGAACTTGGGATGCAATGCTTTTGGGAGATCCAAGAATTCAGATCTTGGAATTTGACCTTTGCTTTAGCACCTTAATTGAGTTAACAGGCAGTTGGTTTTAGGCCTGTATTTGCAACCATGCGTCCTGCTATTTCTGGTCTATTGGTTGACCGCCTAACATAGAGTAAAGAAAAAATATGTTGTAAACTTGAGCAGGGTATAACTTCTATTAGTCTTCATTTGAGTGAGCTCTTTTTAGCAGAACAAAACCTAGTCTGAAATACAAAATCTCCAATTTGGAGAGGAGAATAAGTAGAAGAAATCTCACATGCTTCCCAATGACATCTATAACCAGAAAGGTTATCTGGATTCATCCAATACTTATGGGCATGGGGTTGTTTGACTTCCCTTTCCACTTAGTTGCAATGGTCCCTGGAGTTCCTATGGCCACTGCATACTTCTAGTTCCCAGGAATAATTTGGAAAAGGTGTGGCGGTCTCAACAGCACTTACTAAGTAGGAGTTAAGGTACTATATAAAGGGAAAGAATACATGGCACCTGAACTGCATAGAACTGGTCCTTAATGTGCAAAATAGCTCTGAACCCCATCCCATTTTCCCCTTCAAAAACCACTATTCTCCAAGGTGGCTCCTTTTCTTTCGATTCTTGACAATAGTGTAACCATTCTTTCTTTAACAGTCTCAGTTCTGCTTCCAGCACAAAGTTGCTATAGAATCTAAGTAGGTTTGTCTTAAAAGAGGGCTGCACAGTGATAAGAAATTAGCAGGGTAAAAAAAATCAAGTAAAAGAATTTAAAAATCACTCCTCTATTTGAGATCTTGAGAGACATGAAGGCTTTGATTCCACTCACCCAGGAAATCTCATTAGCTAAATGTGTTGGAATAAGGGATAGACACTGGGTCTGCAATTTCCTTAGTATAAGGATGAGAAAATTCCATCTACCACTGAAGTTTGGCTTGTTCTATACAACTTAGAGTCTTAGAGTGTTGTGTCAAGTGGTGTCAAATTCAAATAGGAAGGAAAGGGAAATCACTAAACTATACATAAGGATCCCTGAGGGCCTTGTATTATTGACTTAGAAAGTAACATATTTGCATTATCTATGTTCTACTGTTTTGTTTTTTATTTTGTTAAATATTTCCCAATTTTAATTTGGTTCTGGCTGAAATCAGGAGAATCTGCTGACCACATTTGATACCTCAGATGTTGAGCACTTGAGAGATTCAATGATTTGCTCAGTTTTGTACATCTAAAATGTGTCAGGTTGGGGCGGGGGAGGGGGGAGACTAAAACCAAGCTCTTTCTTCTTCTTCAAGATCTCCTGTCTATCCATTACACCATGCTGTCTCTCAGCAGCAAGAAGGACCATGCTTAATTAATCATTATCATCATAACAAATCATTATGAAAAGCTCTAATTGTACATGGTACTATGCTAGGCATTGATCTAGGAGTTATAAAAGATGTTAGAGGCCTCCGTGGTACAGGGGACCAGACCTGGAATCAGGAAGACTCTTCTTACTGAGTTCAAATCTGGCCTCAGACACTTACTAGCCGAATGATCCTGGGGAAATCACTTAACCCTGTTTGTTGCAGTTTCTTCATCTGTAAAATAAGCTGGAGAAGGAAATGGCAAACCACTCCAGTATCTTTGCCAAGAAAACCTCAAATAGGGTCATGAAGAGTCAGATAATCATTTTACAAATGAGAAAACTGAGGCCCAAATATGCTTAGCAATTTGCAGAGGGTCACATAGGTATGATGAGGCAGGGAAAGAATTAAAACTCAGCTCCCGTGACTCTAGCTTTAGCATTCTTTCCACTGTACTGCTTCCAAAGATGAAATCCTTTGCATGAGGCATTGTGAAAACTCTGTTGTCATTTCTTTGGAGGAAAGAGTCAGAAAATGACCTCTAATTAGTTCTGTGACTTTGGTTAAGTCCTTTCTCTGTTGTTAATAACTGTTGTTCTTCAGTCATGTCCAACTCTTCATGATCCCAGGGATCATACTGTCTATGGGGTTTTCTCGGCAAAGATACTGGAGTAGTTTGGCATTTCCTTCTGCAGCTTATTAGCTAGATGGAGAAACTGAGGCAAACAAGGTTAAGGTGACTTGCCCAGGGTCATACAGCTAGTAAGTGTTTGAGGCCAGATTTGAACTTAGATTTTCCTAACTCCAGGCCTGGGACTCTATCCACTGAGCCATCCAGCTACTTCATTGCTAATAATAATTGTTAGCAAATGCTACATAAATATGTAGCACTTTAAGGTTTACAAAGAACATTACAAACATTATTTCATTTGATCCTGACAACAACCCTGGGATGTAGTTGCTATCATGATCCTCATGTTATGGATGAGGAAACTGGCAGACAGAGGTGAAATGACTTGCCCAGGGTCACACAACTGGGCAAGTGTCTGAGACTGGTGGCTTCAAGAACAGAGCTCTATTTACTCTACCACCTGGTAACTGTTCTGGTCCCTTCAGGCTCTACAATTCTGAGTTCCCTCTAGAAGTGCCTTATATGAAATAAAAAGCTCTTCCAACCATAAGAAAAATGAAAGACTTAAAAGGATGATAAGAGAATTTCCATCTCTGGAGAATATACTACCAAAGTTCTGGCCCATAATTGCTTGGGTGTGAAGGGCTAGGGGGGCTGATCTCATAAATTTCCCTCTAGCTCAGGGCAGGGTGTGTGCTGGAGCCAGCTATAACAGCAAATTTTCAGCATGAGCATGTATGCCTCAGAAATTGCCAATCGTTACAAATCAAGGCTTGATTTATTGTTTTGTTGTGTCTAGAGTTAAGAAAGTGTTAATAATGGAGATTAAACTTAAAAGTGCTTTTACCTCCCACCAACCCCCCAAGTCTGCTTGTTAAACATTTACCAGCACACTCCTGGCTTAGACTGATTTCTTAGCCTCTTTTGTGACATAGATCCCTTTGGCAGACCAGTGAAGCCTATGGACCTCCTTCTCAGAATAATATTTGTTATGTGGGGCAGCTTGGTGGCACAGTGGATAGAGCACTGGCTCTGAAACTGGGAGAACCACAGTTCAAATCTCACCTCAGACACTTACGAGAAGTGTGACCCTGGGCAAGTCACTTAACCCCAATTGCCCTAAACATCCGGGGCCATCTCCAGTCATCCTGATGTATATCTTGCCACTGGACCCAGATGGCTCTAGAGGAGAGAGTAAGGTTGGTGACCTTGCACAGCCCTCCCTCCCTTAAATCCAATTCACTGTAAATCATGACATCACCCCAATGTCATGGTCTTCTTCGAGAGTGAAGGACAGACAGCAAATTTGTTGCCTAAATTTGTAATTGAAGGAAATGCTAAATTTCAGTGAGAGGCTAGTGAAAATAAAGATAGATATTCTTTTCCCATCCAAGCTCATGGGCCCCCTGAAATCTGTCTGTGGACCCCAGGTTAAGATATTCTGCTCTAGCCCTAACTTTTTTTATTCCAGGCCTGAATACACTAATGCAGACAGACCTGCACGGACAGAAGCAATCATCCTAGAATGGTAAAAAGCATTAAACCATCACTAGTCCCAAGCACAGACTGGATAGGGCACAAGTGGGTGCTTAGTGAGTGAGCACTGTTTGATGCTGACAATGCCCTCAGGACAGGGCTAATTATTCCCCGCCCCCCTTCCCTGCCCCTATCCAGCCCCCAGAGATCATCAAGAGAACAAGAAAAGCTCTGCACGCAGCTTTCTTGGCTTTGGGAAAATTCAGTCCAATTTGCTACCAATATCAAGGCCAGCTTTTGATTATGTTGATGATAAAGACTGTAAACAAAACAGCCTTTCGTTGCTAATTAATTCCCTTCGAAGCACTCTAAAGATCTTTAATTACTCAGTTTGAAAAGCCGTAGTTCCCGATTGGGCGCTGATCAGCCTCGCCTGCTCCTCACTCTGCCCACCCAACTACGGAAACATTTTGTTGTTTGCCGAGCTCCGAACACCTAAGATGGCTTTGCATTAAAATCCTGTCAACTAAACGCCTGACAGAAGTGCTCTGATGTCAGGTATAAAGAATGCCACCTACAGCTTAATGTCTGCAGAAGAAAAAAAAAAATTCTGAGTGCCGCAAACAATGAAGGTTTTTGTCTTCTTAAGGCCCAGGATGCAATCGAGTGGAAATGCTACTTCCATCCATAATCTACAAATGAAATTAAAGTTGTTGAAAGACACATGATAAACCAGAACCCTTTGTTTCTTACAGAAAAGGAAAAATTTAAACCACTAAATGTTTTAGCAGATTTACTGAATTTCCAATTAAATCTGGAAATCTATTATTGTTGAGCACCAAATGGGTTTCCCTCCTCCATGTGCCCCCCTTTTTCTGGGCCCGTTCCTCTCCCCCTTGCGCCACCGCCCCATCCATAGACCACATGCAACATAAACAGAGCCTGCTCTGTGTAGGCAGATGCTTTCCCTCAGGCCTACAACGAATATAAGTGGGGTGGGCGCCTAGGTAAAGGTAAAGAGAGCAGGGCAGCACTCAAGCCCTGCTATGAATGAAGAGGGGCTTGTTGTAGTCACCGCTCAGGGGCTGGGCCGAGCCGTTGAGAAAACTGCAGCATTTTGTACTCCTGCATGGCTGGAGCCCCAAGAAGGTGGAGGAAGGGGTGACTGAAGCTACTGTAGCTCATTCACACTGATTGTGGGGAGGGAGGCAGATATGCTATGCAAGAGCACCCTCTGCCAGTTGGCAAGAAGGGCTGGTCAGACATGCCGGCACCCCTGTCAGAGTAAAGGTCAGGGAAGCTGCTTACAAAAGCAGATGGGATGAGAGTTGTATCAGAAGTAAAGTTATTATTTATATTTTTATTCAGGAGGGAAAAAATATACATAAATATATGTGTGTATGTGTGAACCTGGCCTCAGACACTTAGTAACTATGTAACCCTGGGCAAGTCACTGAACCCTGTTTGCGTCAGTTTCCTCATCTGTAAAATGAACTGGAGAAGGAAGTGGCAAACCATTCCAGTATCTTTGCCAAGAAAACTCCATGGACAATATGATCCATGGGGTCATGAAGAGTTGAGGAGAATGGAGTCACAAAGAGTCAGACATGACTAAAATGACTGAACAACAAAAATACACACATATATGTGTGCATACATATATGTGTATATAATTACATATTATATACACATATATGTTTAAAATGCCACAACCACCACATTCCAAGCAGAAAACACGTGTGAAACAATAGCCAAGATTGTCCAGACTGCCCTGGTTTGTTTCCATGGTCCTATTTTAGTTCTCCCCAGGAAATAATCCAACTATGAAGAAATTCCAGGTACTTACTCATATTTGAAATGAGTAATGATTTATGGGCCTTGTCTCTTAGAGATCTCTAAGGGGTACTACTGCTCTTTTTGACATGTGTATACAGAAATAAAACATCAGACAACTAGGGAGACTGGAACTGGACGTGTAGTTTATTTGGCAAAGGTAACTCCTTCTACCAATGCAGGTCAGCAACAGGTGGTATCCTGTCAGTCCCCAAATGGATCCTCAGGGCTAGGTTGCTGGGTGAGACTGGCTATTAGATACCACCTCAGTAGCATACTAGGATTGACAGAGGAATCATAATCAACTTTTGCTTGGAATATTGGGTAGTCACTACTGAAAAGATAAAATTCCATCTCTGCTCTCTTTCCAATCCACACAGGGGTGTATGCATTTGAAGAAATAAAATACAGAAGGCTCAAGTTTGGAGTTGGATCTCTTTTTAAGGTATCATAAATCTCATTTGCAATGGGTTAGACAACAATAAGAGGAGTCAGAATTTATATACTACAGATGACAATTCTCTGACCCATGTTTAGGCACCACAGAATATGAGAGATATACAATAGATGTGTACATATATACATGCACATATGCACACACACATATATGTAATTGTCCTTTGCCAAGGCATTCCAAAATTAGGGAAGGAAATAGATGAGAATGAATGTGAACTGCACTGAGGCAGACGAAGCTATGTGATTATCGCCTTCCTGCACCTAGGTAGCAAAATATACTTTATGCCTTGGTCTTCCTTTCTATAATATGCCCTCTATTTTTTCCACTGCTATTGAGTTTATCTGATCAATAACTCTTTAATGAACCTCTTTTGAGCCACATTCCAAACCCATAAGCCCAGCCCCTCACATCACCTCCCTTCCTCCAGCCAGCCTCTGTTCTTCTGTCCAGTACCTCTGTGGCCCACTGGGTTCAATTCAATAGCACACCCTATGGGAGAAAAATGGAGGCCTCACTGAGGGAATGCTGGGGGATGGTGTCTGTTTACCTTTAATTCTGTGTGCTAACTGTGTGCAGCACTTTGATCACATTCTTTCCAGCACTGGCACTGTTCCATCCCCACCAAATGCCAGCATCTGAAAGAGACCAAAATACTGGACTAAAAGTCAGGTGACCTGAGTTCTATCTAATTAGCTGCATGACCTTGGGCAAATCATTTAACCTCTGACTTTCTGTCTCCTCAACTCTAAAACAAAGGGGACTGGGTTGGATGAGCTCTTGGATACTTTACAACTCCAGTCTGTAATTTTAAAATAACCTAAAAACAATATGGAAAGAAGAAAAATATAGAACTTGAAAATAGCTCTCCACACGGTGCCATGGGATTGAAAGGAGGGTATTTAAAGTTAACTGTGGGGGGCAACTAGGTGGCTCAGTGGATAAAGCATGGGCCTTGGATTCAGGAGGATCTGAGTTCAAATCCAGCCTCAGACACTTGATATTTACTAGCTGTGTGACCCTGGGCAAATCACTTAACCCTTATTGCCCCACAAAAACAAACAAATAAATAAATGAAATAAAGTTAACTGTGATATATTGATCCTTAATTCCCCAATATGTATGACTGAATAAACCTACACTTTTGGTCCTCAACTCAAGCATTTAGTAAGCACTTACTACATGCCAAAAACTATGCAGTATGTAGGGGATTCAAAAGCAAAAATTGCAGTTAAGGAGTGTTCAACCCATGGAGGTATCAAGAAACTAGACAAGCATCTTGCTAATCCTGGAAAAAAACAAAAAATGCCCATCTCACTCCATGCTCTCTGCCTCACGTTCTTTTAAGAATAGTAATTCACATCTCTATAGCTCTTTGTGGTATTCCCCTTTTTTACAGATAAGGAAAACACCTCCTAGAGAGATTAGATGCTCATACAGCATCTAAAGGTTAGGACTAGGCTTCTAACTCCTTTCCACCACTCTTTTTACCAGCTCACTGGAAGTGGTGCTATCTCCTAGGCTTTTGAGTACCCATCCTGTAGGGCTACAGGATGCAGAGGAAGTTGAAGAAAGGGAAGAGATAAACTGCCCTTTTAAAATGACTTTAATTTCTTATCTGATTGGCTCAAAGTCCATTTGCCTAAGACTCTCTTCATTGGTGGAGACTGATTGCTCAGTGCTACAGGTAGAGTTGGTGAGAGTTTGAGGGAAGGAAAGACCCTGGAATTCTGGCTTCCATTTCTGAGAGAAGACACAAATTCAATCTCCACCAATGAGGAGACTCTTACACTCATGCGCTTTGAGCTGTGGGTTACACTAATTCATTTTCCCTTCTTTCTCCTTTCTGGTGACTCCACTCTCAGTTTACCATAAACTTCTTGGGAATAACATACCAGGCAAAACTACTTAAGCCTCTTGGAGGCACTTTGTGGCTCAGAGGACAGAAAATCAGGCCTGAAGTCAAGAAAACCTGAGTTCAAATTCGGCTTCAGACACTTACTAGCTGTGTGACCCTGGGCAAGTCACTTGACCTTGTTTGCCTCAGTTTGCCCATCTGTAAAATGAGCCAGAGAAGGAAATGGCAAACCATTTCCAGAATCTTTGACAAGAAAACCCCAAATGGGATCACAAAGTCAGAAACAATTGAAATGACTAAACAACAAAGGAGCCCCTTCAGCTTACTGAGACATAGCTACTGCCTTCATCTGTCCATCTTCCAGTTGTTGCTTTTCTTAGGACCTTTGGATTGGTCCTTTTAAAGAATATACCTTCTGCTCAGAGCAATCTGGGAAATTGGATCTTTTGTTATTTTGTTATTGATGCTTTAGAATGGGGCTATAGAATGCCCCATGTGCCTTTCCTTCCTCCTCTGTCATATCTTTCATAAAGGAGTGAGGGTAGGAGAAAGACTCATCATAGATAGTACATAGGGTACTATATCTGGAGCTGGAAAGAACCTTGGATACCATGTACCCATTTTTTCCTTTTTTTTATAGGGCAATGAGGGTTAAGTGACTTGCCCAGGGTCACACAGATAGTAAGTGTCAAATGTCTGAGGCTGGATTTGAACTCAGGTCCTCCTGAATTCAGGGCTGGTGTTTTATCCACTGTACCACCTAGCTGCCGCCCATGTACCCATTTTAAAACTAAGGAACAAAGGGTCAAAAGATTTCTGTAAGTTCTACCTCAGATCTTCTTACTACAAATCTGGTAGATTTCCCATGGTTTAGAGAGAGAACACTGAACTGGATGAATCATAGATCTTACCCAATATGGGAATTCCTATCATTATTGTATGTGCCTATCAATACCTACCTACTATAATAAATTGCTACTTTATAGCATTGCTGATATTGAAACTTTTGGGGGGGGTGAGACATGGTGGGAGAGATGCCAGCATGAGCTGCTCCCCTATAAGGTGCCAGAAATTGTCCCCCAGCCCCATTGCCCTCTGAAACAGGATTCAATGGATTCTTACTGTGTGTATAAATTTGGAGCCTTGGCCCCTCTGGTATCCCTTCAATTCAATTCGAATCCATTCAGTTCGATTTATTTTGCCTTAGAGATAAAAGAAAAAGTAAGATAAGGTTCTTGTTCCCATGGAATTGATGGTTTAGTCAGATGACTACACACAAACGTCACAAATATCTTGCCTCTGTTCTATCTCTCCCTTGCCTTTGTTGTGAGTCACAGAATCAGTAACTTTTAAAGTCATAGATAATGACTCTGTGACTATTTTAGTAACTTGTTTTATGTGTATAGGAGAGACCACATGTGTTGAGGCCCCATGTGTGGCAAGGGATGTCCTCCACCCTTTAACACGGGGATGTCATTGTGGGGCTCAAAGGGAGGCAAAATAGACACCTCTAGCCTCTTCTTCCCCCACCCTTCTTCAAAGAAGATTTTAATTGGTGCCAGAAGAAGGAGAAGGAAGTTGGGGCCAAAGGCCACCACCCTGCTCTCCTTAGAGAGAGGAGGTACTGGGTGAGAGTGTTAACTATCTGTGCCCTTGAATACTATTAGTTTAGAGAATATGATCAGGTTCAATTAAATTGTGATCATTGTTACTTATTATTGGGGGGAAGAGAGACCCCAAACTCTCTATCTATGGCTTGACTCCTTTCCCACCTATTGCCTTCCTCTTTTGTATTAAACTCATACTTACATAAGCATTTGTGTGTGTGTGTGTGTGTGTGTGTGTGTGTGTAGTGTGTGTGTATATGAGTATTGAATTTGAGTATATAAATATATAGACACTTGAGTTTAAGTATATACATATATACACTTGTTTGAGTATATATATTACACACATTTTTGAGTTCAACTGTGTGTATTTTATATTATATATATATATATACACATATATGTGTGTATATACACACACATATACATATATATTTACCTTACCCCCAACACAGGCACATATGGATAGAGTGCTAAATTTGGAACAACAACAAAAAAAACCCAACAAAAACCCAAGTTCAATCCTGCCTCAGATACTTATTAACTATTTCTTCATCAGTAAAATGGGGCTAATGATAGCACCTACCTCACAGGGTTTTTATGGGGATCAGTGAGATAATATATGCTAAGTATTTTGCAAATATCAAGGTATTATTATTATTAAAGTCCTAGCTGCTATTATGATGATGATTAATATTAATAATATTTTAGTAGTAGTAGCTTACAATATCCTTTCTGAGTTTACTTTTACTCTCTCTAGCATTGAACACAGTGCCTTATACCTAGATTTACTTGATAAATATTTGTTGAAATAAATGAAGGTGGCATGAAATGCTAAATATCTATATAGGGCAACATATGAGTCAATACCAACTCAGTGGTAGAGACAGTAAATATTCTATAAGTTTAGAGAAGTAAGAGATCATTATGGGCTTGAGAAGTAAATGGGGAAGATGAACCTTAAAGGAATGAGCAGAATTTAGATAAGTGAATGTGTGTGTGTGTGTGTGTGTGTGTGTGTGTGTGTGTGTGTGTCTTTGGAGCTAACAACCTGGCTGCAACAGATTCTATCATTTGATAAATAGAGCAATTTTTTTTTTGGTGAGGCAATTGGGGTTAAGTGACTTGCCCAGGGTCACACAGCTAGTGTCAAGTATCTGAGACCAGATTTGAACTCAGGTCCTCCTGAATCCAGGGCTAATGCTCTATCCACTGAGCAACCTAGCTGCCCCAATAGCATTGCATGGGCTTGATTTAAGGAAACAGAGAAAAGTTAATTGTCTCAAATGGCCTTATGCAGACACAAGTCGCTCTTCGTAATTCCACTGGTTCTGGGCCCCCTCTCTGGGACATGATGGCTGGCACCAAGTGTTTATTTCACATGGGTCTGGACTTCCAATGACAATGAGAAACCTGTCCTTTCTAATGGTTGGGAGATCATGGCTTAAATAGGGGCTCTATATGCTCAGAACTATTTATCTAGCTCTAACTTTTCTCCTTACCTCCAGTCTCATATCACCATCTGCCTATTAGGCAGCTTGAACTGAAAGACTCCCTTGGGGGGCAGCTAGGTGGCTCAGTGGATAAAGCACGGGCCCTGGATTCAGGAGTACCTGAGTTCAAATCCGGCCTCAGACACTTAACACTTACTAGCTGTGTGACTCTGGGCAAGTCACTTAACCCCAATTGCCTCACAAAACAAAAACAAAACAACAAAAAAAAAAAAAAAGAAAGAAAGACTCCCTTGGCATCTCAAACTCAACATGTCTAAAACAAAATTCATTATCTCTTTCCCCCTCAAGCCCTCCCCTCTTCCCAACTTTACTATTCCTGTTGAGAACACTAACCAACCTCCCAGTTACTCACCTTATGTCCACCATTTTACTGAAACCACTCTCTCCAAAGCTAAAAGTGATCTCTTAATGGTCAAATCCAATGACCTTTCCTCAATCCCCATTGTCAGTCATTATATCAGTATATTATATACCATATCAGTAGAAGAGAACTTCTACTTCTCTGCAGCCTTTGACATTTGATCACCCCCTCCTCCTTGATACAATCTTCTCTCTAGGTTTTCAGAACATTGTTCTCTCATGGTTCTCTTCCTGGCCATTTGAACACTTCTCAGTCTCCTTTGCTGCATCATCATCCAGATCACACACTCAAACCCTAAGTGTCCCACATATTTCTGTCTTGGGCTCTCTTCTCTTCTCCCCGATATTACTTCACTTAGTGATCTGATCATCTCCCACAGATTTAATTACCATCTCTATAGTGACGATTCTCAAATCTACCTGTCCTGCCCTAGCCTTTCTGCAATCTCTAATCTCACATTTCCAAACAACCATTCAAACAGCCTTTTTTTTTTTTTTTTTTTTTTGCGGGGCAATAAGGGTTAAGTGACTTGTCCAGGGTCACACAGCTAGTAAGTGTCAAGTATCTGAGCCCAGATTTGAACTCAGGTCCTCCTGAATCCAGGGCCTGGTGCTTTATCCACTTTGCCACCTAACTGCCCCCATCCTTTCAAACATCTTGAACTGGATTCCAATGGATACCTTAAACCCAACACCTTCAAAATTGACTTCATTATCTTTTCCTCTAAAGCCTCCCTACCTCCTGAGTTCCCTATTTCTGTAGAGGACAACACCATTATCCCAGTTTCTCAGGTTCACAATCTAGGTGTTATTCTTGACTCCTCACTATCTCTCACTTCCCCACCCTGTCCCACATCCCTGCTGTTGCCAAGCTTTGTTGATTTTACCTTTGCAACATCTCTCAATTATGTTCCCTTTTCCCCTCTGACACTTCCACTACTCTAATTCAGGCCCTTATCACCTCATGTCTAGAGTATTGCAATAGCCTCCTGTTGAGTCGGCCTGCCTCAAGTTTCCCTCAACTCTTCCTCTTCCTCCATTCAGCTACCAAAGTGATTTTCCTAAAGCACAGGTCAGACCATGTTATCACTCTCCCAAATCCCCCCCCCCCCCCCCCCCCCCCCCCCCCACAAATACACACTCAAGAAATATCCGTGGTTCCCAATTGCCTCCAGGTCCAAGCTCATCGAAGCTCATGTCACCAGGCCCCCTCTTATCTTTGCAGTCATCTTAACTCTTCTTCCCCACCAAGTACTCTCCAGTTCATTGACACCAGCCTCCTTGCTGTTCCACAAACAAGACAATCCATCTCTGCTCCAGGCATTTTCACTGGCTGTCTCACACCCATGGAATGTTCTTCCTCCTCATCTCTGCTTACTGATTTCCCAGGCTTCCTTTAAGTTCCAATTGAAATCACATCTTCTGCAGGAAGCTTTTTTCCAAACCCTCTTAATTATAGTATTCCAATGCCTTCACTCTTTTCAATATTTATATTTACACAGTATAAAGATTGTTTATGTATATTTGTTTGCTTGTTGACTCCTCCATTAGATGTGAGTTCCTTGAGGGGAGAAAATGTCTTTTGTCAGTATCTACATGTACAAAAATATTTCTAGCAACTCTCTTCGTGGTAGCAAAGAATTAGAATTTAAGGGAATGCCCATCCCTTGGGGAATGGCTGAACAAGTTGTGGTATATGAATGTAATGGAATACTATTGTGCTGTAAGAAATGATAAGCAGAAAAATTAAATTAAATTAAAATTAAAAAAAGAAACGATGAGTAGGCAGACTTCAGAAAAACCTGGAAAGACTTTAGTGGATTGATATTGAGTGAAGTGAGCAGAACCAGGAGAACACTGAACACAATAACAGCAACAGCATTGTGTGATGATCAACTGTGATAGACTTAGCTTTTCTCAGCAATACAATAATCCAAGATAATTCCAAAGGATTTATGATGGAAAATGCTCTCCACATCCAGAAAAAAAGAATTGTACAATAGGAATACATATTGAACCATACTGTTTCTATTTTGTTGTTGTTGTTGTTGTTTTTGAAACTTTTCCTTTTTGCTCTGATTCTTCTCTCAGGCAGAAATATGTTTAATGTGATTATACATATATAACCTATATCAGATTTCTTTCTGTCTTGGGTAAAGGGGAGGGAAGGGAGGAAGGGAGAAAAATTTGGAACTCAAAATCTTATAAAAACAAATGTTGAAAACTATCTTTACATGTAACTGGAAAATAATAAAATACTTTTATGATTAAAAAATGTCTTTTGTCTCTCTTTGTATCCCTAGCATTTTGCATAGTGCTTGCCATATAGTAAGCATGTAATAAATGATGATTGACCAAGGAACTGATGTGGAGAGAATGTGGCTTTACTGCAACTCAAAAGGCAATAGTACCTCTATACTGAGAGCTTTGAATGAATGACAGGAATAACATAGGAAAAAAGTAGACATTCAAGGAAAGGTTTGCTTACAGTTGGGTGAGATAGGGGAATGGAGATGATGGTGAGGGTACGTAAGCAGAGCATGTTACTAGTAGGGACTGAAGCTGCTTCTATTGGCTACAAGCAGAGGAGACGTGTCTGGGCCAGAAAGCAGAGGCAAGTCTGAGGAGGAATTTCTCCTGCCACTTCAAAAGAATTCATGCAGAGAGTGATATTCTTTTCCTCTTTTCATTCACTTTCTCCCTATGGGAGAGTGTATATATAAAAGATTCAAAGTTTGTCTGTTTACTAAAATTTGTTTATACTTGTGCTTAATTAGTTTCTAATTTAGCAGCTATATTGAGTAATCAATTCTAATTGCCCTGATGTAAGTGTTTTACTCTCTGTGCACCAGGAAATGAAAAACAGGAATGCATGGTAGCTGTGCATTATATACAGAGAGAGACAGAGAAACAGAGGGCTAAACTTTTCTGCCTAGGTCTCCAGGACTGGGTTTTTCTTAGATCAAGGTCTGATATAAATGATAAAGAATTTTAGAGATTATTATATTTTATTAATTTCCCTAAATTAAAATAATAATTGCATCCTGGGTTTTATTTTCTCTCCTTGGGTGAAAAGTAAGCTGATAGCTTTGCTATATAGAAGATAGGGCTGAGCCCTATTAGTTATATAGCCTTTCTCTGTTATTTGTCCACTCACACATGCTTAGAGAAATATCTATGTGGAGGTAGATCTGAGGGCAATGACTAAAAAATAAATATTTTCCAATGATAGGTAAAAATGAGCAACTAGAAAAGCCCAGGATGTAGCTACCACTCCCCCCCACCCCCACCCCCTTTCTATTGATGCAATCAACCCTCACAGAAATTAGATTCAAGTACCAAACATGTTCCCAGACTTGACGGATAATTGTAGGAAGTTGTAATGAGTTATTCCTGAATATATCTCCCCAACAGTGGTAGTATATTCAGAGGACCGGGAGTTGATCAGCCTAAACTATATATCAGACAGTTTGTGTCAGGGAATACCAAAAGAAAAGGATAAAAAGGTCAATTGAGAGTAGATTATGGGGAGTCACTAAGGAGACAAGTAAAATGTGGTAAATTATATCAAATTCCATTTGATTAGATTAGAAGAATTGGACTTGTAGTCAGGACTACTTGAATTCATGTCTTTCTTCTGATTCTTTACTAGCTATGTGATCATGGGCAAGTCACTTAACCTCTTTGAGACTCAGTTTCCTCATCTGTAAAATGGGGATAATAATGTCCATACTATTTCCTTCTTGGATCTTTGTGAGGTTTCAATAAACCGACATATTTAAAGTGCTGTCTAAATGTCAGCTTCTTCATCTACAAAATGGGGATAATAATAGCTCCTTCCTTTAAGGGTTTTTGTGAGCATCGAATGAGGTGATATTTATAAAGTACTTTCGAACCTTTAAAGTACCATACTAATAGGTATTAGTATCATCGTCATCATCACCATCACCACCATCACCACCATCATCATCATAGTGTGAGAATTAGAACTCTGTCCTGAGAAGAAAACATGTGACTTAGAATCCAGAAGCTGCCTGGAATCCAGAAGTTACCACCTGTTAGTCATGTCAATCAGTGCTACCAGCCAATTAGCTTGGAGCTGTCTGTGTGGACAGCCCTGCTTCCTGTTTCATGGAGGACTTCTGGGAGAAGCCAGGGAGGATTGCTCTTTTTCATCCAGGACTTTGGCGTGGTGACAGAACTTCATGTGGGCTGCTAGGGCTATCCTGCATAGATCTAAGCTAGAGTTTTCCATCCTATAAGAGATATGCTCTTATCCCCTCTCTGTTCACTAACTTCTAATACACTTTAATAAATACTTAAAAGCCTAAACTCTTGCTGAATTTACCAGTAAATTTTAGCCAGCTTCCCCCCAAAACTGAGTGGGGGGCAGGTTAGGACCCACATTAGATTTTAAACATCACAATCATCATTATCAGTAGTAGTAATATTGGAAGATTAACCTTCTGGTGATACATGGAATGGAGTTGACTACGGAGAAACTGGAAGCTTGTATTCAATTGAACAATTCAAAAAATATTTATTAAACTGTGGGGAAAGCACTGTTCTAGGTGCTAGGTACGATACAAAATTTTAAAAAGACAGGCTTAGGGAGATAAGACACAAACACTGATGACTATAGTAGATACATATGAAGTACAGAAAAAGACTACAGGGGGCAGCTAGGTGGCGCAGTGGATAAAGTACTGGCCTTGGAATCAGGAGTACCTGAGTTCAAATCTAGCCTCAGACACTTGACACTTATTAGCTGTGTGACCCTGGGCAAGTCACTTACCCCTCATTGCCCTGCCAAAAAAAAAAAAAGGCAAAATGGCAAAAAGACTATAAAACAAAACACTGAGATTTTATGGAGAAATCACTAAAGTGGGGCACTGAGAGATTAAACCACTTGTCCCTGGTCACACAGCTGATATATGTCAGAAGCAGGACTTGAACCCAGATCTGCATGATTCTAATCCTGTTCCCCCTCTGTCTTCTACACCAAACTGCTTCTTGTCTTTACCATTATTGGCTCCATTTCTCACCTTTCTTGTCCCTTTGCTTGCAAAAGGAGTGTATATTTTTGTATGTGTTTGTTTATAGAGGTTTTATTGCTATCCTGGGGCTCCAAGCAATCTTTTCCTGGAGCAGAAATCACTTTTTGTTTGTTTGTTTGAATCAACTAAGCAGAACAGCCAACCTGTTCTGCACAGGCTGTGGAAAGTTGTTCCATTAAGGAAGAGTTTACACTGGGAAAACTGAGCCAACAGTGACAAGTAAAAAACAAAGCCCAGCAACCCTTTTACAATCCTCAATGTGACATAAGAATTTCTGTTGACTTGAAGAAAACCCTCTTTCCTTTAACTCTAGTGTATCCTATATCAGTTGATTTGGGAATCAGCACCAGGAGTTTCCAGAATTACATTCCAGTGACTTCAATACTTCAAGGATCCATGATTTCATCACTGTTGTTATTTCCTTCATTAAGGCAGGCCTTGTGAGAGTTGCTGCTGCAGAAATATCCATCATTTTAGAGGAGGGGTTCTTAACTTGGGGTCTGTGAACTTGTTTTTTTAAAATATATTGATAACTACTTCAACATAATTGGCTCCCTTTGTAATCATATATATATATATATATATATATGTATATGTATATATAACTTTTAATTTATTTTTATTTTCAGTTTCCCAATTCTCTCCACCCTCGCCCCCACCTCTTCCCAACCCATTGAGATGGCAAGAAATATGACACCCATTATTATGGGTTTTTAAAAATCTTACACATGTAAAAATATTCAGAGGAAAGGTTCATAGACTCCACCAGATTGCCAAAGAGGAACAAAATAAACCAAAAGGGAAAGAACACGTGTCCCATAGCTGTCTTGGTGATGAGCAGACACTGAGTTTGGATCTTAAAGTATTTCTGAGCTCAGTGAGACCTGCCCAGAAAATATTTGAAAATACAGGGTCACCTCAATACCATGAGCAAGACTTCCCAGTTTACACTTTGATAAACTACAAGACACTATTATCTTTTCTTTCCTAGAATTTCCCAACCTTAAACTCTCTAATTTTTAAATTTTTCATCAGTAAAGTGAATACAGTGCAATAAGAAAAATAATGTGCTCTTGAGAGGTGGATAGGCTCAAAGCCACTTTATCCTACCCTGAGGCCTATATAAGGTTTGAATGTTCCTCAAAAAAAGTCAGAAACAATACAATAATTCACTGTACTGTAACAATTAAATCCAGCAAATTTAACAGTGCACATTTGTAAACATGATGTTGCAAGAACCAAAAGTCTCCCATGTATTGATAGAACAAAAACAAAGTTCTAAATCTAAACCCCCTATTCTGAACCACATTCCAAAATGTAAATAAGGTGGCCAAGCATGCTGCTACATATTTTTACAGAAGCAATTACAAAGGAGCCTCATCAGCGGCAGTCACAAACACATACACAACATTTATCTGGTGCGCACTCTACTGGACAGAGTGCACATGACAAGTCACATTATTTCCATTTAATTTTTTGGCATCACTATCCTGCATCTGCTTTAGGAATTCAAAGCGTGAAATTTGGAGTAACAGGTTTAATATTCAACCTAGCCAAAAAATATTTTGCTGTGAGGACTACCTTTGGTTAGGGCATTCTATCTAGCTTTAAAAAATTACATTATACATACATATTTATATGGATGTATATATTATCAATAGATATGTCTATATATCACATATACATGTATATGTGTGTATGCATTGTCCTATCTGAACTAAAAAGCTGTCATCAAACTCGGTATGGGGCAAGAAGAATTTCATGCTGAGAAAAATGTGTTTAATCTCACATCCTGTAAGAATAATTACTTAGCATAATGCCACTGAAAATGTATTTCTATCTGCAAATGCTAATGAAGCTGTAAAAACCTTTTGAAATACTAAGCCGTATGACCAGTCTTACCTCAGCTCCCTCTTCCTTTTCAGTGGCTGCATAGAAGTGAAACCCAGAGTTTTAAAATAACATTACAGTCTCCATACAAAGATACTTGACTAGTAGGTACCACTGGGAAACAGACCTGTCTTTCTTCATTACAGTCAGTCATCCCTTATACATGCCCAATTAAGTCACTCGGAGAGTTCATATTTTTAATAATATATTGCTTTTTTTGTTTTTATATTATCTTCATTTCCCAATATGTTTCTCCCTCCCCTGAGAACCATAACTTGTAACAAATAATTTTTTAAGAGAAAAAAAATATTTACCCAAACTAACCAAATACATCATCAACTATGTCTGATATTTCAGGCCATGCTTCACACAAATACTCCTCAACCTCTAAAAAGATCAGAGGGAAGTGAATTCTCAATCTTTTCTTGAATGTAGGCATTATAATTAAATAGTGTTCAGTTTCAATTTTATTGTTTTTATTTTTTTCCATTTAAATTACTGTAATCATTGTGGATGGTGTTTTACTGGTTCTGCTTAATTCCATCTGCATCAATTCATATGTTTTCTTTGTCTTTGTATATTTCATATCTACTATGTCTTATAGTAATCTACTGTTACTTTCATGTATCACAATTTGTTTAGCCATTTCTCAGTCAATAGACATCTACAATTGTCTCCAATTCTTTCCTAGGACAAAAAGTGCTGCTATCAATCACAGAACAATGGAGCAACTAGGTGGTACAATGGATAGAATGCCATGCCTGGCGTCAAGAAGACTCCTCTTAGGGGCAGCTAGGTGTTGCAGTGGACAGAGCACCGGCCCTGGAGTCAGGAGTACCTGAGTTCAAATCCGGCCTCAGACACTTAACACTTACTAGCTGTGTGACCTTGGGCAAGTCACTTAACCCCAATTGCCTCACCAAAAAAAAAAAAAAAAAAGACTCCTCTTTCTGAGTTTAAATCCAGCCTCAGATACTTACTTGCTGTGTAACCCTGGCCAAGTCACTTAATGCTGTTTGCCTCAGTTTCCTCATCTGCAAAAATGAGTTGGAGAAGGAAATGGCAAACCACTCCAGTATCTTTCCAAGGAAACCCCAAATTGGGTCACATAGAGTTGGATATGATTGAAATAACCGAACAACAAAAATAAAAAAGAAAGACAATCTCTACTCACAAGGAGTTTTCATTCTAATTCATTCTATATGCTATAAATATTTTGGTATGTATAGGGCTTTTCTTCTTAACTTTGACCTCTTTAGAGTATATGCTCAGTTGTTTTCTCCCTCTGCCCCTAAACTCCCCTTCTCCCATTGGAGAATTCTTCCCAGAGTTTCCCTTTTGAGAAAGTCTAGGACAGCTATCCTTTATTCTCCAAATTTCTAAAACATAACCCAGTACTCCTTTCCTTCAACCTCACCCCTTTTCAGCTTCCTTTTATATGTTGACTTGCCCTATTAGAATGTCAGCTCAGTGACAGAAGACTTTTTGTTTATATTTCTTTCCAGTATTTATCACAATGCCTGGCACATACATATTAAGTACTTAATAAATGCTTGTTGACTAATAAATGCTTATTGACAGTAAGATCTCTGAATTAAAGTTTATAGCCAGGTATTCTTAACCAGGGTTCTGTGAACTTGTATAGATAGATAGGTAGATAGATAGATAGATAGATAGATAGATAGATAGATAGATAGATAGATAGATAGATATAAAGATATATACATATATGTATATATACACATATATGGTAATAATTATTTTCCAATATAATTGGTTTCCTTTTAATTCTATTTCATTTATACTTTAAAAATACTGTTCTAAGAATAGATTCATAATCTTCTCTAGACTTCCAAAAAGGTCTATGACACCTACAAAATGGTTAAGAACCCCTTGTATAGGGGGCAGCTAGGTGGCTCAGTGGATAAAGCACTGGCCCTCGATTCAGGAGTACCTGAGTTTCAAATCCGGCTTCAGACAATTGACACTTACTAGCTGTGTGACCCTGGACAAGTCACTTAACCCCCATTGCCCTGCAGAAAACAAACATACAAAAAGGCAAAAAAAAAAAAAAGGAACCCTCATATAGACATTGTATTACATTTCTTAGCATAATTCCAAATTGCTCTTCAAAATGGTTAAATCAATCTAAAGCTCCACCAATAGTATGTGTATATATATATTTTTGCTGGGCACTTGGGGTTAAGTGACTTGCCCATGGTCACACAGCTAGTAAGTGTCAAGTATCTGAGGCCGGATTTGAACTCAGGTACTCCTGAATCCAGGGCCGGTGCTTTATCCACTGCACCACCTAGCTGCCTCCACCAATAGTATATTAATGAGCCTATCATTTCATAATCTGTCCAACATTGACTATGCTCAACTTTCATCATTTTTACTTGTGAGATTAAATTTACATTCTCCTTATTATTAGTGATTTGAATCAACCATTCAAATAGTTACTTAAATTTTAAAATTCTTTTTTTGAGAACTCTTTGAATAGCTCTATAAAGTATGTCCTTTGTAGCTTTATAAGTGAAGGCCTCCCCCTCTACTTTATGTCATCAGAGAATATGATAATACCCATGTATTTTTTTCCTTTAAAGTCCAGACAATTGGTTTCCAGAGTTCACATTTGTCCTTCCCTCTTTTATTTGGGGGAGTTATTTATACTACATATTCATGGAATTTAGTAAGTTTGGAACCCCCAAACCAATGGGTTCCCTAGCCACTGATCAGAAACTGGTCTACTTGTCATATGGTACATTCTGAAAAAAGTCTTTGCTAGCCACTGCATTTGCCTCTTTTACTCCTTCCTCCAACACTCACTCAGAATGCAATAAAAATCAGCTTATGTTATCAGGATATAAATACAATGGTATTTGTATCAAATAAATAGGGCTTTAACTAGCAGGAAACTCCAAAAGGATAAGTGATGCCAGGCAGCAATGGGGAGGAAGGTCAATAGTATATTGAGGCAGCTAGGTGACACAGTTGATACAGCACTAGATTGATTACAAGTGAAAAGGACTTGAGTATAAAATCTGTCTCAGACCCTTACCAGCTGTGTGACTCTAGGCAAATCACTTAACTGGTGTCTGCTTCAGTTTCCTCATCTATAAAATGGGAATAATTATTAACAATAGCAACAACATTTACATTCAGGGTTGTTTCTGGGTTAAAGTGAGAAAATATTTGTAAACCACTTTTCAAACATTAAAGTGCTGTATTAATGCTATTTTTGTTAATTTACGAGGTCCCAGCAGAATAACAAGTTCAATTCAGGCAAATCTCTTTGTAACTGGACCAGTGAGCCAGGCAAGGTTCCAACTGTTTATGATTATAAACAAGTCTGGATCCTTCACTTGGAAATAGCTTCCACTTCTGGAACATATTCATACTTTAAATTCTCTCTCCACAGACCTCCAATGTTCCTGCCTTTTATAATCCTTCAGCCTTTCCTTCAAGCTTGGAAAAATATAACTCCCAGCAGTCCCTGGGACTAATAGGAAGCTACATTCCTCCCTGGGGTTTGGAATTTTGCAGTCCCTTGCAAAATCTGTGGCATACCTGAATTATACAACATATCATCAAATTGCTCATCAGCACTTACCAGGAAGAATGGCCCAGCATTCCAAATAATTATCTTAAGTTGTCATAAACAGCAAACATATAGTAATAATACATGCAACAGATATAGCACAGAACAAAACATCTTTTGTCAAGCAACTTCAGTGAACACATGTCTAAATTATATGCCAGATGTGATACATGTGAGCATTCTAACAATACATGAATATATGGTAAAGCAAATAAGCATAACTGCAAAAATGTGTGTGTAGTTAGCTGAACAATGTAGTTATAATACATGTTCTTTACCATGTCATAGAAACTCCTTCACCCTGGGATCTCACTCCACACTTGCACCACACACATTAAAAGTATTCTCCACCCCTTTATCCTCTCACTCTGGTTGACAGGTACCTTCCTGAAACAGATTTCAAGGAGGATGCCCTGCTCCAGACTCTGCCTTGCCTACAAGCTACAGGGATGGTCAGTACATGGTGCCATCATGTTCTAGCTTGTCATTTTCAGCATTTTACTAATAATGAATAAACTAATTATCTCTAGTTAAGGCTGATACTTCATTGATACATACTGGATCTGGACATACAAGATCCAGAATACTAATTGCCTAGTTGACACCTATAAAACCTTGAGGAAATTCCAAGTCACTTCAACATATACCAAATATGTGGTGTGATATTTAAAATCTAATGTGGGTCTTTATCTGCCACCCAGTTTTGGGGGAAAACTGGCTAAGATTTACTGATAAATTCAGCAAGAGTTTAGGTTTTTAAGGATTTATTAAAGAGTAAAGGCAACACATGGGATCCCGTAATGCCAGAAAAGTCTATCTACTTTCTATCTACTTTCTTCTCTTTCTCTGTCTGCCTTTTCTCTGTCTCCCACCAAGCCGAAGTCCTGAACAAAAGCAGGCAGATCCTCAGCAGCTTCTCCCAGAAGCCCTCTGTGAAACAGGAAACCGGGCCGCCCACACACACAGCTCCAAGATAATTGGCTGATAGTTTTGATTGACATGACTACAGGTGGTTCTATAGACGTAACTTCCAGATGTCAAGTCACATGCTTTCTCCTCAGGGCAGATCTCTGATTCTCACAGTAGTTTTTCTCCCTCATTTTCCCAAGACCAATACCTTCTAGAATCTATATAGATATTTTCTTCAAATGTCTCTCATAGAATGATTGGAACACACTCATCAATCACTTATGCCCTATGGTTCAGACAGTAGGCTTATGTATATTTTATGTTCACACTCAATTCTATATGAGACTTTTTAAGTCCAGGTAGAAAAGTTCCAATAGAAATTGCAAATGGGGGGGGTGGAGCTAGATAGTACAGTTGGATAAAGTACCTGCCCTGGATGCAGGAGGACCTGAGTTCAAATTTTGCCTCAGACACTTGACACTTACTAGCTGTATGACCCTGGGCAAGTCACTTAACCCTCATTGCCACCCCCACCCCCCAAATTGCAAATAAGCCCACTCTCATTGTTTTCAGGGACCATGGCAGCCTCCTTCCTTGGTGTCATTTCCTCTCCCCAAAGCAAGTCCTTTGTTTCTCAGCTTCTGCACTATTAAATCTCCCTCCAATTCTTGAGGGTATATGGCCTGTATATGGCTCATTTTCTCCACAGTTGTAACATACATAAGTTTTGACTTTATGGTTTTCTCTTGGTGATGATGGTTTCCCCTCTTCTCCCATGCTTTACCAGGTAGGATGGATTTGCCCCTGGGTTCAACTCTCATCAGATCTTCTTTGAGTCTCTTCAGTTGACTCTTCCTGCAGGGATAGTCCTTTGCTTAGTTTCCTTGGACCAGGAGTGAGCAGCTATTCTTGAGGTGAACAAGGATGCACTTTTTCCTATGTTGATTTTTTTTTTACTAGCTCATACACTTTTTTTTTTTTGCTTTTGTTTTTGCAGGGCAATGAGGGTTAAGTGACTTGCCCAGGGTCACACAGCTAGTAAGTGTTGAGTGTCTGAGGTCAGATTTGAACTCAGGTCCTCCTGAATCCAGGCCCGGGGCTCTATCCACTGCACCACCCAGCAGCCCCCAGCTCATACACTTTCACACACTGATTCAATTTGTTACATCACAAACATTTCCAACTTTCTATAGAATTGCTGAGATCTGCCTTCAAGTCATTCTGGTCTACTGGTCCTTTCTCTACTTGGCTCAGATTGCTCATATCTTCTATATCAAGAGAAACTATTCTTTTCTATACTACTGCTTCTGGGTGTCCTTGTCTCCCCAAATTGAGGCAATGACTCTCTTTTCTATTTGTTGATACTTCCAAACTCTGATAGCACCATCTCTATTGATACTTCAGAGACATAGAATGTCTCAATCTTTTAAACATTTTAGATATATGATTCCAAGGGTTTTATACTTTAGATGAATTTTCCATCAAATAATTCAACTTACCCAAGTCTGATGCCTGGTGCCTTATGAGCTGTTCTGTCACCTCATCCATAACTCTATCACATCTTCTCCAAAAGGCCAGAGCCCATTGTCATGAAAATTCCTAATGTTGGGCCTCTTCTTTTGCTATCCGTATAACAGTACTTTGGCCTTGGTGTATTCACAAAGGATCTAACCACACTTTGAAATTCAAGTGAACTATCCCTTATTATTTGGAGTCTTTGGGCCTTAACTCCCCAGATCCCACTAACACAACAAAGACTTAAGGAAACTTGCCATTGCTTTTTGTTTCTGGCAATAGTTAGAGCTTTGATCAATGACAAAGGGGATATGGACTCTGCATCACTTGCACATAAATTTTCACCATCTAATGGCAAAAATCCTGGCTTAGATTTCTGCATGGGGAACAAATCAAATGTAATTTCAAATCTGGGTTTTGCATGTGATGCTATGTCATCATCTTTGTTATTGTAAAAAGTTTACCACCTGGATTCCCAGGCTTCCTTTAAGTCCCAGTTAAAACCCCACCTTATATAGGGAGCCATTCCAAATCCCTCTTAATTCTAATGCCTTCCCTCCATGGATTGTTTTCTATTTATCCTGTAGACAACTTGTTTGTTCATAGTTGTTTGAATGTTGTCTACCACCATTAGATTGTGAACTCCTCTAGGGAGTTCACTGTCCTTTGCCTTTCCCTAGTGCTTAGCACAATGCCTGGAACATAGTAGGCACTTTATAAATCTTTAATCACTGATTGACCATCCTGAACAGAATATCATAGACTAAACACCCAGGTATTGTCCTCTATCTGTATCTTGTGTGGGAAGCTGGGGCATTTCATTAGGTCTAGTAATACGAACTTTCTAGTATCCAAATCTGCTGACTTCCCCACATGGATTACATATATAATAAGGAGGTATCAGGTAGAGAAGGGGTATGAAACTACATCTACAGCTATACACAAAATACATACTCAATAGATATAACAAGATAATGGCAGAGGTCATGGAGAGTGAGCAGTGATGTGTTGGCAAATGTTAAACAGGCTCACCAAGGGAAAATGCGTGTTTGATGTTGCATTTAATCTGAATTTTAAAAATGTTTTCCATCACTCTATTAAGTCTAGACTCTACAACATTCAAGCCCTAATCAAGGGTTTGCCAATTTCCTCAATGTAAAAAGTGACACTGAAATTTTAATAATCAGTTCTCTTAAACCCATAGGAGCTAGCTCCAGCTTCCTCCTGTGGAGATTAAGTAGTACACTGGATAAAGTACCAGAAGGTGGTGCTTGAGATGAGTCTTGAAGGAAATGCAGCATTCTAAAAGACAGAGGTGAGCAAAGAGAGGATTCCAGTCAATGGGGAACAGTCAATTCAAAGAGAGAGAGAGATAGAAAAGGGAGCTGTGTATAATCAGAATGATAAGAAGGTCAGCCACTTTGACTAGATGGTAGTGTATGAAAGAACAATGCATAATAAGGCTGGAAAAGAAGGTTGGGACAGGATTGTAAGAGGCTTTAAATGTCAAATAATCATGTCCAGTGCCAAACATTTGACAACTTTCACCTGATTGCAGTACAGGTCATTAAGTCTTTTTCTCATTTTCTGTGTCCTGAATTTTTTTTTTTTGAACCTACACAAACATCAACAAACATTAACATTTTCAAAGAACAGGAAAAAATTATTTTATGTGAAGCTGTGAATCTCTATCACAAAGAGCTTGTTACTTTAAAAAATATATATTAAATTTAATGTCCTACTTGTTGATGTCCCCTCCTGAACGTCTTTTTGTTCATACCTATATAGTTGGGTTTGTTTGTTTGCAGAGCAATGAGGGTTAAGCGACCTGCTCAGGGTCACATGGCTAGTAAGCATCTGTCTGAGGCCAGATTTGAACTCAGGTCCTCATGAATCCAGGGCCAACTGGCATGGAGATATCATTTGGGGGAACAGGAAAGGTTTCCCATAAAGTTTGTATTTGAGCTGAATCTTGAAAGAAACCATGGATTTAAAAAGAGAGAGATGAGAGAAGTTCGTGCTTGGCATAGGGACATCTACTACAAAGGCATAGAGACAGGACAGTGTTGAGTGTGCATAACAACAAGGAGGCCAGTCTGTCTAATCCAAAGAGTATATGATTGGAAGGAATGTGTAAGAAGACTACAAAAACAGGAAAGGGCCAGGTTGTGAAGAGATTTTAAAAAAGAATGAAGAAAATTAACATTTGTATCATTTGATCAACAAAATGAAGAACTAAACATTTTCTCTCAAAATTCTCCAAAATAAAAATTACGTACCATAGGGAAAGCAATTTGCAGTTGTCTCTTGAAGCCAAGACACCAAGAATCCTGACAAAGTGACAACTTGAAGAATTAGCAGAGAATATCTATTTCTAATCTCTAATTTGCTCACTCAGGACCAGCTCCTCCACCAGGTCCTAGCTCTGGCCAGGGCTGCACAAAGAATCTATTCACATACTTGCACTCAGGGGTACACTCAACAATTCCCTTGCTGCCAACTGAAGTGGCTGCCAGGGTTTAAATCATATATGCTTATATATGGTGATGCCTCTTTCAGCTGTGAATAGTTTTGATGTGGGATGGAACTTGGGGTCAAATTGATCATGAGTCCCAAAAGAATTACAAGACTCAGTGACTCAGTTTCCCAAATTTTATTACAATACTGTAGGTGACCACAGGGAGAGAACCAGAAAAGTGGAAAGACAGTTATATTTATAGTATGGATAAATTGATTATCAGTCTCATTATAATAATCTCCAACTCTGGGAGCTACAGGGGAGGGCCTATCCTAATTTGGAGTTCCTGGGGTCCTAAGCCACCCCCTGAGGTGGGTACCTTTTTCAATGGAGGTGTGTTTTGGGGGTTTATATGTCATAAGGTGAATCTGGAAACAAATTTGGCCTTTTCTTCACATGTCTCTTTCTGGTTCTGATGCTTAGTTTCAAAACATCTTCATTTTTCTTTTATTTCTAGTCTAAATTTCTATAGCCTGTTATTTTTCCATTGTTATAGTCTAAGGTCTTCATGATGGCCTCTCTCCCTCTGTTCCCGTTATGGGTACTGATTTATGTGGGTAAGAGAACTCAGCATCCTGACTTGTAAATTATCCATTAACTGGGGTCTGAATCCCACTTAGAGCTCATATCTGAACTAGAGCTTGGGTCTTAGGTTTTTCCATTAACCCCTTTTTGCCTCCTACATCAGTTTGATGGTTTAAAGGATAAGAGAAGTAATTTTTATTTTAAAAAAACCGATAAAATTAAAGCATAAAGAAAAATAGGTGCCCAGAGCATAGACTATTAGAATTGCTCCTTTTTGAAGATTATGGAATTACAGGAAGTACAAGACACTGAGGTCACTAAGCTTATTAGCATATGATTGTTTTAATTCTTGAGTGGATAAAACTAAAAAAATGGAAAAAAATCTCCAAATGATTGTATGCTATGAGATGATTAAATAATTACTGTTGACTTCATAGGGGAAATTTTGTGAGTTTACACCTAAGTGAAGGGTAAGCTGTTAAGTGTCAAGAAACTTTCAATTAAACCATTGAATCCTGAAAACCAAAGTAGAGGTTAATAAAATTGAAAATATATTTAAAAAACCCCATTTAATTAAAAAATAAAACCAGGAGTTCATTTTGTATAAAACAAACAAACAAACAAAAACCCCAATAAAATAGATAAACCATTGATTTGGGGGGGGGGGCAATGAGGGTTAAGTGACTTGCCCAGGGTCACACAGCTAGTAAGTGTCAAGTGTCTTGAGGCCAGATTTGAATTCAGGTCCTCCTGAATCCAGGGCTGCTGTTTTATCCACTGTACCATCTAACTGCCCCTGTACAGGTTGGGTTTTTTTTTTATCCCTTTTCAATATGAGGAGGGTCATTATATATATCAATCAAATATAATTGGGTCATATACATCAAACAAATCTAATTGGTTAGCATTATTCAAATCTATTGGTTGACATGGCTTGAAAGTCATCTATATTAAAATGAACTCTAGAGATGACATCAGGGAAAGAAATGCAAAAACCTCTCACTCAAGTTGCTCAAGACAAAGTTCAAAAACAAAGACAAACCACACCTGTGGTTTAATCCCATCCATCCTTCTGGAATCTTGACAAAAGAATCTATCTCCATTCCTTTTGTTCCCTTGGGTTTGTCTCCCATGAGATTTGATGACAAACTTTCAAGAATTCCACTTTTTGGAGTGGGGGGGGTGGTTGGGGAGAGGACTGATCCCTGGGTCCTACAAGAAATTGATTATTAATAATTATTTTCTCACAGTGTATGGTACATAATAATAAAGACTTTGTAATTGATTAAAAACTCAGATATTTTGAATAGATGGGAGTAGAAAAATGGGTTGTGATTTTCTGTTTCTCAGGTTTCCTTTTTGGAGGGGCGGGTATTGAGATCTGAGATATTTTCCCATGTCTTTTTTCCTTTCTTTCATATATCATGTCTGGTTTTCTTTCCTTTCATATAGCTTTTATGTTGATTTTAAAATATCCTTATAATTTTTTTAATATCACCACCAGAATTTACTGGGGTCTTGGTGGGTTTGTCCTTCACAGTGTTTGAAGTCCTCTGTTACTTCTATTTCAAGTACTCTTTAGAAATCCAAAGTTTTGGTAGAGGGAAAAAGGGCAGGATTTTGACAAATGAGGAAAAGGGAAGGAATGACAGGTTCAGTTGTCTCCTACATAGATAAATCCACTGAGGGGAGGTTCTGGTCATTGGAGCTTGGACAGCCATGTCTACAGAGGAGTCAAAAGTAAAGAAGTCTTGATAAGGTCAAAGAACAGTCAAATGCACTGTCAAATGAGGGGGCAGGGAATGGGATAGGTGTTGAAGTGATGAGTTGAGGCCTCTTTGTGAGGGGGACTAGAAGTCATAGAAGTGTTGATTGGAGAATTGTAGTCACTTAGATTTGGTAGTCAGGGCCTAAGGATTACTGAATGAGTGGATTATTCAAAGCAACAAGGCAGTGACCAAGAAGGGCCAAAGAATAAATTTAAGAAAGTTAAAGATGTAGAAGAAGCTGGGTGTGGGGACTAGGGATGGGAAGGTATTGCCTAGCAGCCCCAAAATCCTAAAACTAGGCAAGTAGCTTGTTATAGGGTTCCCAGCCATGCCCACCATCCCTGAGTATAGTATGGTCAATCAAGGCAATATTCAGGTGTGGGGCAGCACCAGCATCCACTAGTGAAGAAAAGATTCACATATATAGTCATTCTGGCCATTTAAACAACCTGGAAGCTAAGTACTCAAACCAGGTAAGGTTCACTTCCAGTTTATGTTGACCCTACAACACTATAATGATTTTCTCACATCCAGAACGGACCTCCTCTATATGTTCTTAGTTAAGTCCAGATACTTTTCCCCATATTTGTTCTTAGTGCCATTTCTAATCTCCTTGAAACACTCTGAGTCTATAATGTTAATGTCCAATATCCTTCATGATGAAAAGGATTTGCTACAATTATCTTTAAAAATTGTTTCCATTTTTCTTGTTTGTTATCATTATATTTTGGTCCTTATATGCATTTAGGATGACTGCTTAGTTGGGTCTCCTGGAACCACCCTGGGCTTTGATAGATGAGCTTTTTCCTTATCTTTCCCAGAACCAAGTCTTCATTTCACTTTCTGGCCACCAGCTCCAAACCATGTCACTTTATATATAAATCCCTCCCCCACTCCCAGTTTCTTGTTCTCTTTTATGTTGTTTCTTCCCTCCCTAGAATATTAGTTCCTTTTAAGGAAGGGATCACCTTGCTTGCTTTTGTGTACCTAGCAATTATCTCAGTGCTTCATATATGTATCCATAGTGCTTGACAACTGCATTCTCTCTCAATCTCTCTCTCTCTCATTCATCCATCCATCCATCATATTAACTAACCTGATATGTGTGAGTTGTTAAGTCAGAGTTGTAATTTGCATTTCTCTGATCAATAGTGATTTAGAGCTTTTTTTTTTTTTTGGCTATAGATAGCTTTGATTTTTTTGTCTGAAAACTGCCTGTTCATATCCTTTGACCATTTATCAACTGCAGAAAGACTTTAATTTTTATAAGTTTGACTTAGTTCTCTGTATATTTGAGAAATGAGGTCTTTATCAGAGATACTTGTTGCAAAAATTCTTTCCCAGCTTCTTTATAATTTTATAATTTTGATTGGTTTTGTTTGTGCAAAAAACCTTTAAATTTATATAATTAAAATGATCTATTTTTCATTTTATAATGTTCTCTATATCTTCTTTGGTCTTAAGTTCATCCTTTATCTATAAATCTGAAAGATAAACTATTCCATGTACTCTTTTTCTTTTCTTTCTTTTTTTTTTTTTTAGTGAGGCAATTGGGGTTAAGTGACTTGCCCAGGGTCACACAGCCAGCAAATGTTAAGTGTCTGAGGCCAGATTTGAACTCAGGTACTCCTGACTCCAGGGCCGGTGCTCTATCCACTGCGCCACCTAGCTGCCCCCTCCATGTACTCTTAATTTGCTTATGGTATCACCCTTTATGTGTAAATTATGTGCTCATTTTGACCTTAACTTGGTATATGGTGTGAAATATTGGTCTATACCCAGTTTCTGCCATACTGTCTTCCAGTTTTCTCAGCAGTTTTTGTCAAATAATGAGTTTTCTTCCAAAAGCTTAGATCTTTGGGTTTTTCATATACTAGATCAATATGGTCATTTACTATAATGTAATTTGTACCTAATTTATTTCACCAATCCAACACTGTTTCTCAGCCAGTACCAGATTGTTTAGATAATTACTGCTTTATAATACAGTTTGAGGTCTGGTACAGCTAGACTACTTTCTTTTGTATTTACTCCCATTTACAACTGTTTTATAATTAAGAAATGCCAATTTTCTGTAAATATTTGATTGGCTGTCTGATATCTCTATTCAATTCTACAAATCTATTTCTTACCCAGAACCAGATAATTTTAATTATTGCTTTATAATTTTTTTTTCAATCTGGGAAAGAAAACTGTAACCTGCTTTTTTCCTTCAAGGTTATCTATTGATTTTCTTGCCTGTTTGCTTTTTTATACAAATTTTACTCTAATGTAATCAATTTCATAAAGAAATACACTATTTTGACTGGTAATACTTTAAATAGATACATTAATTTGGGGATTATTGCCCCTTTTTCCATATTAGACCTATTCATGAACATTAAATGTCCCTCAAATTAATTTGGTCTTTCATTTATTGTTGAGAGATGGCATAGCATAGTGAATAGAGAGCCAATTTTGAAGCCAAAAATACCTAGGTTTAAATCCCAACTTTAAACATACCAGCTATGTGACCTGGGTAAATAACTTAACCAGGTAGTAAATGGAATCTAAAAAACTCTAAGTTACAGAGAAAGAACAGCAAAAACAGGAAGTTTCCTCACCCAGGTGTTCGCTAAACCTGTAAAATCATAGGTCTGGTTTTTATCCTTCCACTTCTTATCTTTCTACAGATCATATGTAAGGTTAATTTCCAAACAGTTGATGGCCTGGGTTTTTATTGTCAATGGGGTTTTGATGGTTTTTTCTTTTCTTTTTTCTTTTTTTTTTTTTGTAATGATTTCTTTATCTTGTCTCCTGTGACTCTCCTGAACTCATTTATTGTCTCCATTAATTTTTTGGTCAAGACAGATTTTCTAAATACGTGATAATGTCAATAGCTAATACTGATACTTTTGAAATTTCATAGACAGTGTTAATCCCGTTATTTTCCCTGTCATTTCAACTGCTAGAATTTCCAAAATTATGGCAAATAAAAGTAATGAACACAGGAATTCTGGCTTTGTGCATGATATTAGGAAAGCATCTAATGATTTTCCATTGCAAGATTTGCGGACTCTCGCCTCAAGGTAGATTTGTATTATGTTGAGAAAAAAAATTTGTTTCTGTTCTTTTTGTTGTTTGTTGATTCAAGAGTAAAATTGTTATCAGATATTTTACCCAAAATTATCTTTAGTTTACTGTAAATTTTACAAACACCAACACATAAGGGCATTGCCATTTTCATAGATAAAAAAGGCAGATTGATTGTATATGAAACCATTAATCTCTATTAAGGTATTGAAACTAACATGGTCATACCATTACTTATGTGTTTGTCTGAACCCCTTTTTCAACTTTCTTCTGCTCTCTTCTTAGTAGGATTAATATGTTTTAACGGTAACTTTTTAATCTCAATCTCTTCCCCCTTAACTCATCTGACTCTTCTGCTCTAAAAAACAAAAGCCCTTCCTTACATCTTATTCTTTTTCCTCTCCCCCACATCTATCTTTCTACCTTTTACAATGAAAGTGGTGAAAGAAAAGAAATGTGCTCGACATTAAAAATCTATAGTTAAAGTGCTCTGCTCCCACTCCTCTGGCATTTCTCTCTTCATCCATCCCACACCCCATTGAATGTTATGCCTAGAATTGGGAAGACCTGAGTTCGAATTCTACCTTAGACATTTATTAGATGTGTGACCTTGGGCAAGTCATTTAACCTCTGTCACTGTTTCCTCATTTATAAAATAGAGGTAATAATAGCATCTACCTCCTGTCAGCATTGTGAGGGTAAAATGACATAATATTTGTAAAGTACTTTATAAACCTAAGAAGTGTTATATAAATTCTATTTAGCTAATATCTACTCTTTGAATTTGTAATTTGTTTTGCTTTTGACTATTTCCTCTCCAAATCTACCCTGTCTGTTGCCCTGTCTGGCCCCCTTCCCTGTTGAATTCAATGTATTTAAGCACCATATTATTTTTTTTTTTTGCAGGGCAATTGGGGTTAAGTGACTTTCCTAGGGTCACACAGCTAGTAAGTGTTAAGTGTCTAAGGCCAGATTTGAACTCAGGTCCTCCTGAATCCAGGGCTGGTGCTCTATCCACTGCACCATCTAGCTGCCCCTAGCACCATATTCTTTATTTGTGTTCAACCCTCCTTTCTCCAATTCAGATTTGGTAAGGATCATGAGACATCCATTCCCTCTACCCCCTCCTCTCAGTTTGAATACTTTGCTTATTCCATACCCCAAAAATGAGAAATAGTAATCTTCTCCCTTTTCCTCCTCATTTCTTTTCTAGTATATTCCTGTTTCCCTCCATTTTCTTTCCTTTTCTAAAACCAACAAAACAGAGAAAAACATATCCAGTCTTTGTATTCATCATTCTTCATTTCCCTTTGTTGTTCTTCATTCATGTCTGATTCTTCATGACCCCATTTGGGGTTTTCTTGGCAAAGATACTGGAGTGGTTTGTCATTTCCTTCTCTAGTTCACTTTACAGATGAGGATACTGAGGCAAACAGGATTAAGTGACTTACCCAAGGACACACAGCTAGTGTCTGAGACCAGATTTGAACTTGGGAAAATGAGTCTTCCTGACTTCAGGCCTGGCACTCTATTCATTGCATCACCTAGCTGCTTCCAATGTGCCACCCTTGAAAACAGTGGTTGTCAGTAGGGATACATCTCTTCCCTACTATAATTTCAACATTTAGCCCATTTTAATTGTTCAAAAGTATTTACCTTTCTGGTTTTTGGAGTGTGCATTTCAAAAATTCTATTCAGCTCTGATATTTTAATGAGGACATTTGAAAGTTATCTATTTTATTAAAAATCCTATGTTCCCTTGTAGGATCATGTTCACTTTTGTAGGGTAAGTTATTCTTGGTTGTAAGCCTTTATCTTTGACCTTTTGGAATATTGCATTGTGAGATTTTTCTCTATGATAGTTATGACATATTCTTAAGTGATCTTGATTATTGTTCCTTGGTACTTGAACTCTTTCTTTCTAGCTAGCTATATATAGTATTTTTCATTTGACCTAAAAAGTTTTGCATTTTGGTTATTTCATTCCTGAGAATTTTCCTTTTCAGGAAGTGAAAAGTTGACAATCCTTTCTATTTTCATTTTGGCTTCAGGTTCTAATATATCTGGGCAATTTTCTTTTAAAACACCTTGAAATATATTGTCCACATAGGGCTGCAGCAATGTTATTTGTTTGGCCATGTTTTTCAGGAAGTATAATGATTCTTAAATGATTTCTCCTCAACTTGCTTTGCAGGTCAGTTATTTTTGATAGTATTTGCTTTATATGTTTTTAGAAGTTTTCAATCTTCTTACTTTTCTCATCTTGTGAAATCATTGAGTTCTATTTCATCCATTATATTTTTGAGAGTCAATTTCCTGGGTAAGCTTTTCTACCTTCTAATATAACTTATTATTCTCTATCCTTTTCCACTTTAAAAGCTCTACTTGAAAATCAATTTTTTAAAAAATGTTTTGCTTCATTTCTTCCAGCCACTCCTAGAGTCCTTGTGCACTAACCATTCATTTCTCAGAGGCTCTGTTTGTAATTGCAGAATTACTCTCTTCTTCTGGGTTAATGCCTTGGGCTTTTCTTAACCTATAGTATTTATTTATTCATAGTGAACAGTGTTTTGTTTTCTCCTATCCCCAGCCTTAGTATCTGTACATACTAGGACCAAGCATTTCTTTGATGAGGTAAGTAGGCCTTGTTTGATTCTGTTCCCTATATTGTCTGAATGCAGTCATCATAGTTTTGGATTAGGGAGAGGAGACTAGGATATTATTAGCTGTTATTAATAAAATAATAATAATTGCTAGCATTTATATAGAGTAAACTTGTCTGAGTGTCTAAGTGACTTACCCAGGGTCACATAGATGGTAAATGTCTAAATCCACATTTGAATTCAGGTCACCCTGAATCCAGGATCTGCCTTATGCCTTCTCTCCTTGAGGCCCAATGTAAGTGTTAGCCTTAAGCCTTCAGTTTGTACAATCAGGTGGTTCCATAACCTGCTCTGCTCTCATAGACTTCAATAATATGTTATATATCATATTATTCCCAGTCTTCCTAGAAGGCTTCAGAACAAGTAAGCCCAGTTGTTGACTTGTCTTTACTTTCTTTGTGGCTTCAAGTTCTTCAGGATGTGTGATAACCCACTCCGGCTCCCTGAACAATGGTCTCTGGGGGCTATTTCTATCCCCTACTACTTTTTGGTCAGAGAAGGCCTGGGATCCCAATAGCTTCAGGTCTTGATTACCAGAGTTTGCATTGGCTTCAATTTCCCATAATATTCCTGCTCAGAGTACTCACAGCTTTTAGGACTTTTGACATAAGAATGATTTCAGGGCCCTTGGTGAGTCTCTGCTGAGTCTGAAAGCTTCAGGCTATTTGTCAGAAGACATGCTGTATACTCTTTTACCAGTTCCCACAGACTTATAGCCATCTTGTTATACTGTCCTGAAGTGGAAAGAGGAAATTGGTGTTCATTCTCTTTTGTTTTCTTAATCTTTGTTCTTTTTAGTGCTAATTTAGATATTTGCTAATAGTGAATGTAAAAGAGCTTTATTCTCCAACAATATTTCCATCTTAACCCAGAAAGTTTCTATATTCAATGACATAAGCAAATGGGATTTGTTTTGGGGGAAAGGGAGGGTTTTCTTTCTCTTTATATGTTATTGCATGCCAGATATAGGATGGGTGTGGTATACTGCCCAGGAACCCTTTCTTCTCTCTTTTCTCTCTGGTCTGTCTGTCTCCCTCCAACTATACTCACACTGACAGGTTGGGGGCTTCCCTCCAGAGGAGAAATGGCCATATTACTATAGCTCATTCTCAGGGTTCTAGGTATAACTCTGGATTGGAAAAAATCTATATATCTATTTCTTGCATCTATAGTTCTTGAGCCCCCATCAGTGTGCTTCACTTAGCTAATGTAGCAACTCTTTATCATGAAATATTTTCTAAATAGAATGTAAAGCAAAAATAATCATAACAATCCATGGACAAACTTAGGTCATACTCTAATACTAAGGCATGCTATGTCTATGGAGAAGATTGGGAACAAATTTATAGAAATATAGCAAGGAAATACTTAAGTAGGGAAAATAAGGTGCATAGAGCAATTCACGACTCAGGCCTTAATGTCCTTGGCCTCCTTGGGGAAGAGTCACTTTCTTTTTTGCATAATTCCAAATTCTTTTTCAGAATAGTTGGATAAATTCACAGCTCCAGTAATGATGTATAGCATGGTAATTTTTCAACATCCTTACTACACTCCTATTATACTGGAGGAAAACTTCTATTATCTCTCCATTGTATACTAACTTTTTATTTTAGGTGCTTGCTTTTTATAATATTAAAGATTCCCCATACTTATACTTTAGAGCATTTTTTTTTTTGCAGGGCAATGAGGGTTAAGTGACTTGCCCAGGGTCACACAGCTAGTAAGTGTTAAGTGTCTGAGGCAGGATTTGAACTCAGGTCCTCCTGAATCCAGGGCAGGTGCTTTATCCACTGTACCACCTAGCTGCCCCCAGAGCATTTTTGCATAAATGAATGTTGCACACTGTCAAAGGCTTATTTTCTAGATTATTAATATAGTCATGTGGTTAGCAACATTTTTGTTTTTAATATGATTGTGTTCATTGTTTTCCTAGTATTGAACCATCTTTATATTCCTGCAATAAATCAAATGAATGTATTTTGGATAGATTGCTATAATCTTTTGGCCAGCATTTTATTTAACTTTAAAATTGTTATTTGTTAATGATGTTGGTCTATACTTCTTCTCTGCTTTGTCCTTCTCTGGTTTAAGCATTAGCTTAAAAAAGGAGTTTGGAAGAATTTTTATTTTATCAAATGTGACGACCAATTTATATTATAGGGGTTTTAAAAAAACATTTGATAGAATTCAACTATAAATTCATTTGGATAGAAAGTTTGTTTATTTTCCCTTAGTGGTTACTTTGTAGCTAGCTCAATTTCCATTTATGAGATTAGATTATTTAAGGTCTCTATTTGGTGTTCTATTGGCTTAAATATTTCATATTTTGGTAAGTAATGCTCCATTTCTTTTGGATTATCAGCTTTGTTAGTACTTAACAATATACAGGTTCTGATCATTCTTTTAATTCCTTTTGGGTCTGTCATAATTTTATTTTGTTCATTTAAAAATTTTTATCAGTTCAATCTTCCTCCTCCTTTTAATTAGAATGGTTAGAGATTATAATTTTTGTTTTTTCACATAACAAGATTTTCTTTTTAATTAGTTATGTAGTCTTTTTGCTCTCCAATTTGTCTGTTTCTCTTCTAATTTTTAAGTTTTTCTCTTTTGTATTTATTTTGAACTTATTTGTTGGCTTTCTAATTTTAATAAATGTAAGTAACCCATTAATCCTCTCTTCTTCTACTTTGTTAATGCATGTATTTAGGGATGCATTTTTTTCCCTTTAAGGAGTCAGTTTGTTGCCTTTCACAGTTATTAATTATTTCCTTGATTTGTTCTTTGACCAATTCATCATATCTGATTGCACTATTACTTTCATTTAGCTTTATTTCTTTTGCTCCCTGAAATTATTACTATTTTTTGTATTATAACCTATAAAGTACATTTAGTATTCTGATATTTCATATGGTCCTCAAAAATATGTATATTACTTAATGGTCTTATTCAGAAAGCAACATTAATCTTTTAGCTCTAAATTTTCCAAAACTTAGTTTGGTTCTTTATTTTACTTTTTCCCTTTTGTCTTTTTGTTAGATTTGTCCAGCTATGGGAGAAATATTAAAGTCCTTTTTTTTTTTTTGTTAATGTGGGATTTTTGGGGGGAATTCAATTATTCTTTTTCTTTATGAATTCAGGTTTTATGTCATTTGGATCATATAATTATAATATTTATATTGGTTCTTTATGGTTCCTTTAAGCATAATTACATTTTATTTTTTATCTCTATTGATACTTTGAAGCCCTATTTTTTGCTTTCCTTGGTAACATGGTTGTAATTTCTGCTTTTTGTTGTTGTTCATTGGTTGCATTGCAAATGTTCTAGCTTTTCATTTTGATTCTGGGTATGTCTTTGCTTTTTGTATGTGATTCTTATAAATAACCAATTGTGGGGTTTTGTTTTCTTAGGCATTCTGCCACTCTTTCTTTCATTTTATTAGCTAAACTGTTTCATTCACATTTAAAACTATGAAAGTGAGGTTTAGGTTGCCTCTATCTGTGCTTCTAATATTGTCCTTTAAAATGTTTTTTTTTTAATATCCTCTATCTTTTAAATCAGTAGTACTTTCTCTCAACTATTAATTATAATTAAACTATTTTAATGTGACCCTATTCTACAAATATTGTTTTACCTTTACCCCCTCCATTAACATTTGTCAAATGTTTCCCTAGTTTTAGAAGTTTACTTAAGTTATTGGTTTATTTTTCTGTCATTTATTTGGTGTTTTTTTTTCCTTTTCCTCCCTGAGTTAAATAGTAATTCAATATTTTCCCTTATTTTCCTCCTCTCCAACTTGTTTATGAATTTTCTGGACCTTTTAAAATGATTTCTATGCTTTTTCCTCTTCTATAATTCTTTCTATCTACTAGCTTTTATTCCATGATTCATGGTCTACATCCTTTTTTATTCCTTCTTTAATATCTTTGTATTCTTCATGTAATGGCATCTTCCAAAATACCAGGTTTGTGTTCCCTCTTCTAACAAATTTCTATTTTATTGCCTGTATTTTTAATTTTTTTATTCTGCACTTAAAACCCCCCAAAATGAGCATTTCCAAGAGAACAGAAAAAGATTATTGAATGTGAGACCATGAATCTCTATAGCTTTTTTAAAAAAAAAAACTTTTAAAATTCAGCATGATTCTTTTAACTGTTCAATGACCCTCTTTTCTTTTACCCAAATCCTTCTCACCCCCAATTGAAAAAGTGATTTAAAAAAAATCCCTTGCAACAAAGAAAAATGGTTAAGCAAAAGAGATCCACAAACTGATCTTGTCTTTGACAGAGTCTTTCCTAAATTCCTAGAGCCCTCTCCCTCAAATTACCTTGTATTAATTCTCTTCACATAGCATTTGTATATTTTCACAAACGTTCTTATTTCCTCATGAAAATGTAAGCTGATGTACAACAAGGATTGTTTTCTTTATTGCATTGTCCTAAGTGCCTGGCACAGTGCCTAGTACATAGGTGTTTAATATATTTTTATTGATTGATTGCATTTCACAAGATTCTATGTTTCATCAGTCACTTTCTTGTAACAGTTACATTAGTTTTGTAATCATTTTGATGATTTAGTACTCATCTTCCTAGTTTTAGGATCCTTCCTATTTATTTATCTGCTTGTGCTCTCAGTTTTTGTTGAATTGTCTTTTAAAAAATTTTATCCCTTATATTGCCCCATTGATTGCTTTCAGACTGGTGAATATAACTTCAGGATTATAAAAGTGTCTCAGTTTCCTTACATGTTGCCAGATTAAGATTTTCCCAGCTTTGGTGTCTGCCATGAGCAGGCTCAGGGGAGACAGTACTGACCCTAGTTGGGTTTCACTACCTTTTCTTTTAGTCCTGACACAGGCATATATGCAATCTACCTTTAACTCTTTCCCTTTCTTTCTCTGGCTGGGCTGAATCAGCACCTGCTTCTTTTTATAGCATTGGGCAAGGGTGAGGAGAGCATTCCAGAGTCTGTACAGCCTTGGGTGCCCCCAACCTAGGGCTTCCCCAAACAGATTATGCTTCTTTTCAAATTCTTTCTTATTTAGCTTGGCAGAATTAGTGTATTCCCGTTATTGGGGAGTAGTGGAAAACTGAGGGTTGGGGTTGGGTGAGGTGTGCCATCAAAGATTGCAAAAGGAAGGAATACTAATGTGGGTTTTAAGTACAAGCCCTTGGATAGGTCTGCACCACTCTGTATATTCTTGTAGGGATTCTGGACGTTAGTGGGGAATGGGGTGCTTAGTAAGTGCTGTAAAGATTAGTGTTCTCTATTGTAAATTTGTAAGAAGTTTTATCTCATCAAAGTTTTCTCTTTTCCTATGGATTCAGCTTGAATTATTCTACTTTTAGCACATAATTCTTTTTTATAAAGAGTTAGTGGGGGGTGGCTAGGTGGCGCAGTGGATAAAGCACCGGCCCTGGATTCAGGAATACCCGAGTTCAAATCCGGCCTCAGACACTTGACACTTACTAGCTGTGTGACTCTGGGCAAGTCACTTAACCCCCATTACCCCGCAAAAAAAAAAAAAAAAAAGAAGGCAAAGAGTTAGTGGGATTGGGAAAAGTTCACCTCTTCTTATGTGTATTGCAACTTAGAGTTCACTTTTATTTTCTTTAATATGTTAATATTTTCTTTAATGCCTTTTCTCCTGCCCTGCCTCCACCTTGCAACATGCTCAGTTGCCAACCCTGGTGACCACCTGGAAGCTTTAGGTGAGCCTATCTTTAGCCATGGAAGTGATAATGAAGATTACTTTAATTAGCTGCTAAGCCAGAAGAATTGATAATTTAGGGATTTATAATGGGAAATTATGAAAAATTCCCTAATTGGATTTTGAGACAGAATTCAATGGAAAAAAACAAAAAATGTGACCCACCCAGTTTTTTTTTAGCTTTGAAGAATGAAAACTACTTTGAATTGTCTCCTGAAAGCCATGTTGAGGAGGGGAAGCTGGTCCCATTTCTTCACCAGGCCTCCACATTGGCCATGAGTTTAAGCTTACCTCTGTATCTCTATGGTTGTTTTTTCTTGCTCTTAGGTTAAAAAAGTACCCCAACATAGAAGTGTCTAAGTGATCTTGTAAGTTTTGAAAAGTTTGCAGGTCTTTAGCTGTGGTAGTGATATTATCACCTGGAATGGTGGTGGTAGCAATTTCCATGGGCACAGCATTAGCAGTGGCATCCACCAGAGTGGAAATGGCTAATGGCAAGAATGTTTCTATAAAATGATGATGACAATGGTTACAATGATGCTGATGTTGATAGTGATCATTTATATAGTGCTTTAAGGTTTGGAAAGCACTTTGAAAATACAATCTCATTTTATCAGGTAGTTTTGTCATTGCCAGGAAGTCCAAGCCTATCCCATTTAGGTCAATTAGCATTTATTAAGCTCTTAATATTCACCACCCAGACAGTTTTCCAAAAGCTGGTGATACAAAGAAAGGCAGAAACATATTCCTTACCCTCCAATAGCTCATATTCTAATAGAGAAGACAACATGCAACTTACTATGTACATTCACAATATATACAGTGTGAAGGTAATCACAGAGTAAGGCCCTGGTAGGGAACTGGGTGGAAGGACAAGAAAAGGCCTCCTGAAGAATGTAGGATTTGAGAAGAATCTTGAAGAAATCCAGAGAAGTTAGGATATGATGAGGAAAAGGAATATTTCAGCCATGGGTGGCAGCCTATGCAAATGCATTGATGAGACAATGTCCATAAGTCAGTTAGCTAGAATTTAAGTACCTACCATATACCAGGCATTGTAGAAACAAAGAAAGGCAAAAGACAGTACCTATACTCAAGTAACTTATGGTCTAATGGGGGAGCTGACATGTCTAACGATTGGAATGATGCCACCTGATGGAGACTTACTGTAGGAGAGCTCCAACATAAGGAGAGGGCTTCTGAGGGCAGGACCACATGTCTTTTCTTTGGCGTCAGGAAGTGACGTTTGCTTGTGGGAGGAAGAAGGGGGAGGCTGGCGCACTGGTTCACTCTCTTTCCTGAGGACTCTGGTGGAGAAGGAAGCTACAAATGCGCTCTCCCTTTAATAGACAGAGGAATCTAGGCCTTTCTCTCTCTCTTTACCAAATTCTTATTCTCCTTAATAAATGCTTAAAAGTTTAACTCTTGCTAAAGCTTATAATTTATTGGCGACCACAGTATAGCTAGAATTTTAGTCCTTACACATGCAAACAACTATGTACAAAGAAGATACATACAGGATAAATGAGAGATAATCAATGGAAGTAAGGTGCCGAAATAAGGGTTAGGAAAGGGCTATTATAGGAGGTAGAACTTTAGCTGAGATTTGAAGGAAGCCAGGAAAACTAAGGGGTAGAGAAAAACAAAAGAATTCCAGGCATGGCAGCCAGACAGTAAACATGCCCAGAGTCAGGACACATATTGTCTTGTTAGAAGAACATCAAGGAAACTGGTGTCATTGAACTACAAAATAGAGGTTGGATCTAAGGTATAAGAATACTTGAAAGGTGGGAAGATAGACTGGAGTGGGAAGAGACTTAAGAGAAGGAGACCAATCATCAGACTCTTGTAGCAGTCCATATGTAAGGGTTTGGACTAGGGTGGTGGCCATGTCAGAGGAGAGAATGAACATATACAAGAGATCTTGAGAAGGTAGAAACATAATAATTTATAATTTAATTAAACCTTTTTAATTTCTTCCATCTCATTCATTGATGCTTAAACTTGCATTTCTTTTTTTTCTTTTTTTGCAGGGCAATGAGGGTTAAGTGACTTGCCTAGGGTCACACACCTAGTTAAGTGTCAAGTGTCTGAGGCTGGATTTGAACTCAGGTCCTCCTGAATCCAAGGCCAGTGCTTTATCCACTGCGCCACATAGCTGCTGCTAAACTTGCATTTCTTTTTTTTTTTTTTTTTTTTTTTTTTTTTAGTGAGGCAATTGGGGTTAAGTGACCTGCCCAGGGTCACACAGCTAGCAAGTGTTAAGTGTCTGAGGCCAGATCTGAACTCAGGTACTCCCGACTCCAGGGCCGGTGCTCTATCCACTGCGCCATCTAGCTGCCCCTAAACTTGCATTTCTTAAAGAATATTCTCCCTCACATAACATAATTTCCTGAGTTATAATATGTTTAACATGTTAATCATTTTTTCTGTTCAGTGTGAGAGGAGATAGGCACAGCAAGGCTGTATACACTGGAGCTCTGCTGCAGGGTAGTGCATTACATGGGAGGCTTTGATAAGGCTCAGTGGTGAGAGTAGAGTTGGGCATTCCTTGTGGTCTAGTTGCTTCCCTTAGTTTCTTCAATTGTAAAATGGATATAATAACAACACCTACCTCCTAGGGTAGTAGTGAGGATCAAATGAGGTAATAATTGTAAAAAGTACCCATATCTGACATAGAGCAAGAGCTATATAAGTGTTTATTCCCTTTTATATAATTTTTTTTCTACCTTTAGGAACAAATAGAGTGGGATGTGAAGTGGGATGAGCAATATTTCTAAATCACTGAGGGGACTGGGGAAGAACTGACTCCTTTTGCATCTTATTGTTCTGTCATCTTACCACTGGCAAGGTACAGGTGAACTGACTCTCCCTATTTCCTTAACACTTGAAAGAACACCGATGCTGTCCATGAGACTCTAGATGCCTCAAACAAAAGGCTAGCAAACTCCCACCACTTACTCTTCCAACTGGGGCAAGCTAAGTGCCACAGTGGATAGAGCACTGGCCCTGAAGCTAGGAGAACCTAAGTTCAAAGCTCTTCTTAGACACTTATTAGCTGTGTGACCCTGGGCAAGTCACTTAACTCCAATTGCTTTAAAAATCCAGGGCCATCTCCAGTCATCCTGATATATATCTTGGCACTGGGCCCAGATGGCTCTGGAGGAGAGAGTGAGGTTGGTGACCTTGCACAGCCCTCCCTCGCTTAAATCCAATTGACTGCAAGTCGTGGCATAACTCTGATGTCATGGTCCTCTTCATGAATGAAGGACAAAAAACTTTCCCTATTCCAGTGATAGAGGTTCCCAGGATGCCTAAAAAAAAATCCTCCTTCCACTGCCACCCCTTCTAATTCTTTTAAACCCTCTATTTCATCTACACCCCGTTTCATGTCCCAATTCAGTTTTGCCTGCCCCTTCCATTATGTCCTCTAGAATCCCCACGCTTTCAATTCAGACTTCTTCCTCTCATGCTATTCTCATCTTCTAGTATTCATGTAAATTTGGCTGCCTCCCACCTTCTCCCCCCATCATAAAAGACACGGCATCCCTAGCTATTTTCTTTAATACAGGTTTCACCTTCTCTTGTGTGACCTCTACCAGGATCACTAGGATGTAGGCTGGGGTTAGTTTTTCCCTAAAATGTAGATGAGCTAAAAGGCTTCAGATTTCTTTGGTCCAGAGGGCTAGAGTTTGAGCCATTGACAGCTTCTGAGCCATCCTCAAGATGAAACCTCAGCCTAGGGGAGCATCCCCTCTTCCCCACTTTAGTGATATACTATTGCCCGAAGTATCAACACAGCATTACGACCAGACAAGTTTCTGTATGGAAACAAGGTGGGAGTGGGGTTGCATTTACCTGAACCAGGGCTGTGTCCTTGCTACATATATTTTTCTGGTCTACTGCTAAAGAAACAACAACAACTACAGCTACTACAACTTCTTTTCCTCATCTTTCTCCCTTTTTGGATGTCAGATGGTGAACAAATGTCTCATTTCTTTTTTCTTTTTTTTTTTTTTTTTGGTGAGGCAATTGGGGTTAAGTGACTTGCCCAGGGTCACACAGCTAGTAAGTGTTAAATGTCTGAGGCTGGATTTGAACTCAGGTCCTTCTGAATCCAGGGCCAGTGCCTTATCCACTATGCCATCTAGCCGCCCCATCTCATTTCTTTTCAATCCCAGATGGCGAACCATCAGATTGGTTTGAAATCAGGCTTGTCCTGCAAAAATTCCACTCCCTTGACAACTGCTTTAAACCCTTTCTCTCTTTAAGCCTATACCACACCTACCTACCCTCTCATTAAAGGAACTTACCTCATGCTTTAATGAGAAAACAGAAGTCATGAGCCATGAGCTCTCTCCCTTATCTACATCTCAAAAACTCTTGTCATCAACCCCATTCTCTCTTCCTTTTCTCCAGTTGTCTGAAAAAGAGATGGTCTTTCGCCTTTGTCCAGGCCACCCCTCTATGTGAACTCTTTTTTTTTTTTTCCGGGCAATGAGGGTTAAGTGACTTGCCCAGAGTCACACAACTAGTGTCAAATGTCACTGGATTTGAACTCAGGTCCTCCTGAATCCAGGGCCTATGCTTTATCCACTGCACCACCTAGATGCCTCCTCTATGTGTACTCTTGAAACTGTCCTGTATGAATTCTTCTTCTTTTTTTTTTAGTGAGGCAATTGGGGTTAAGTGACTTGCCCAGGGTCACACAGCTAGTAAGTGTTAAGTGTCTGAGGTCGGATTTGAACTCAGGTACTCCTGACTCCCTGGCCAGTGCTCTATCCACTGTGCCACCTAGCTGCCCCCCTGTATGAATTCTAAAAGATTCACATCCAGAGAAAGAATGATAGAGTCTGAATGCAGATCAAAGTGCACCATTTTTATTGTTTTTAATTTTTCTGTTTCTTCTTTCACAAAATGACTAATATGGAAATGTGTATCAGATGGCTTGCTGTCTTGGGGAGAAGAGAGGGAAGGGAGGAAGGGAGAGAAATTTGGAACTCCAAATCTTAAAAAACAAGTCAAGCCAAGATGTCTAGAGCTCTCCTAGATTTCCCTTCCAAACCAATATAAAACTGTCTCTGAATTGTTCCAGGAAAAGGGAAGCAGCCTAACAGCCCAGCAGTAAAGGTCTGTCTTACCGGGGTGGGAGGGAAGAAAGGTCCAAGAGCAGCAGCAGCAGCAGCAGCAGCAGCAGCAGTAGTTTCTGGGTTTACAGCAGGGGGTCTGAAGCAGGGCTCTGAGCCTGGGGCAAATGACCAGCATGGTTCTATCCCCCTGCAAACCAGCAGCCCCCTAGGCAGGTGAGTAGTCTGGGCAGCATAGCAGGGATTCTCACCAGGTACCCCATAGCTAGCACAGACCACCAGGGAGGCTTTGACCCCATTGCTGACCAGTAGTTAAGCCCTGCCCAAGACTGGTGAATAGCAAGTTCCCACCCCTGTGACTTCCAAGGAAAGAGACTATTTCCAGGGCAAACCAGCAGGAGGGGACTCCAATCCTCAGCAGAACACAATAAAATTACCCTTCCTGGGCTTACTAGAAGAGGGACTCAATTACCATAGCAACCCAGCAGCAGGACCCCTACACTTTGGTAGATTACAAACAAAATTATTCTTCCAGGGCCTGCTAACAGAGAGGCCCTCTAACAGATCAACCCAGCAGCATGGCACCACCCCTGGGGTTGACCAGCAACAAGATCACTCCTCCAGGGCCAGCCACCAGAAAGATGTTAACTTTTGTACCCCAGCACCAGGAAACCACCCCTAGAGAAGGCCAGTGCAAACCCAGGGGAGGCCAAAAGGGAATACTGACCTCCAATACCAATAAGAAGGGAAGCTTACTCTACAGAGAAAACAAGCATCTAAGCCCTGAAGCCCAGTGAAAGCCACCAACAGTAAGACCCAGAGTCTCAGCACAAAAACTTGGGACAGTGCAGAAATAGAAACCAACTCTCTCATTAAAACATCAAGGCACAAAAATGAGAAAAAAAAGCTTGACTACTGACAATTACTATGGTGATAGGGAAAATCAAGGCATAAACATAGAGGAGGACAATAGTAACAAAATGGCTACAGGTGAAACTTCAAAGAAAAATGTAAATTGGTCTCAGGCCCAAAAGGAATTCCTGGCAGAGGAAAGGCCATGAGCTCTTGAACTCATGACACGATTGCTCCAAAAACCATCTAAATAATGCCATAGGACAATGCCTAGAGCAGCAAAACCCGCAGAAGAATGTGCTGAAATCATCTTCTAACCAAGAACAGCTTGGAAGGCCAGAAGGAGGGAGCTGCTGTGCTGAGACAGGAGTGGAGCCCAACCCCACAGTCACCCTGACACAGATCCAGTCTCAGGAAGGCTTAACCAGAGAAGGAGACCCCCCAGAGCCTCTGAATCAGCTGAAGTACCAGTGTTATCTGGAACTAAGTTCACAATCTGGTGAAAGGGCTGAGCCCTTGGCAGGGGAGAGACTACAGGGGTCTATGCTGGTGCTGAGGCAGAACTTGGGTTTTTCACCCCTGCTGGGAACCAAGAGGTAGGCCTGAGCAGCAGTGGCCCAGGTGGGGGGAGGAGGTAACCGGCTTATTGGATCTTTCAACCACAACACACAAAGCTGGTTGAATATAAAGTTAGTCTGGGGTCATCTACAGACCAAGGAACAGGTCAGGTGAGTGAAGAACCTGATCCTCCTTAAATCATACCACCTGGGACTTCTGAAGCTTGGGATACTGCAGCCTGGAAACAGTGCCCCACTTTAAGGAGCTAAAAGTCAAGTAAAATAAAGGCAAGATAAGCAGACAGAGAAAGGTGAGGACCACAGAAAGTTTCTTTAGTGACAAGGAAGATTGAGGTGTACCCTCAGAGGAAGATGCTAACATCAGGGCCCCTATATCTAAAGCTTCCAAGAAAAATATTAATTGGTCTCAGGATAGAGAGGCACTCAAAAAGGACTTTGAAGATAAAGTTAGAGAGGTAGAGGAAAAAATGGAAAGAGAAAGGAGAGTGATGCAGGAAAGACATGAGAAAAAAAATCAAGAGCTTGAAAAGTCAAATTGACCAAATGGAAAAGGAGGTACAAAAGCTCTCTGACAAAAATAATTGACTAAGAATTAGAATTGACCAAATGGAAGCTAGTGACTTTATGAGAAACCAAGGCACAATAAAGCAAATCCAAATGAATAAAAAAAATAGAGGGCAATGTGAAATATCTTCTGGGAAAAACTGCTGACCTCGAAAATAGGTCCAGGAGAGATAATTTGAAAGCTATTCTAAAGCCTTTTTTCTTTCTTTTTTCTTGTGGGGCAATGAAGGTTAAGTGACTTACCCAAGGTCACACAGCTAGTAAGTGTTAAGTGTCTAAGGCTGGATTTGAACTCAGGTCCTCCTGAATTCAGGGACAGTGTTTTATCCACTGCGCCACCTAGCTGCCCCCCCCATATTCTAGAAGCAGAAGATAAAATAGAAATTGAAAGAATCCACTGAGCACTTCCAGAAAGAGATCCCAAAAGGAAAACTCCTAGGAATATTATGTCCAAATTCCAGACCTCTCATGTCAAGAAGAAAATGTTGCAAGCTGCCAAAAAAGAAAGAATTCAAGTACTTTGGAGCCCCAGCCAGGATAGCACAAGATCTAGCAGCTTCTACCTTAAAGGACCAGAGGGCATGGAATATGATATTTCAGAGGGCAAAGGAATTTGGATTACATCCAAGAATCACCTACCCAGCAAAACTGAGTATAATTTTTCAGAGGGAAAAATGGGATTTTAATGAAAAAGAGGACTTTCAGGTATTCATGATGAAAAGACCTGAACTGAATGGCAAATTGGATTTTCAAATACAAGACCCTACAGAACCATAAAACATTGGAATTGGAGGACATGCCTGGGGTTGTGCAGTGGTTGACTGTCTTGTGTCTGAGGCCAGGTTTTGGCTTGGATCCCCCTGGGTCCAGGATGGATGTTTTGTCCACTGTGTCACCTAGCTGCCCCATGATGACATCTTTAGGGTTTAATTGAGGGGTAGGGGGAACGCACTGGGGGAGAGGGAAGGGCAGAGGTGAAATCCTACATGAAAGAAACAGGAATAGGCTTATGGCATGGGGGAAGAGATGGGGGAGGAGCAGGGCAGTAAACTAATTTTACATTCACCAGAAAAGGCTCAAAGACCTTAAACTTATCAGAGTTGCCTCAATGATGGATTAACACACACACACCCAACTGGGTGGAGTAATCTATTTAATCTGGGCAGTAAATGAGCCTAACAGTCATCAGAATTGGCTCAAAGACCTCAATCTCATTAGAATTGGCTCAAGGAGGGAATAACATACACACTCAATTGGGTGGAGTAATCTTTATAGCCCTGCAGGAAAATAGGAGGGGAAGGGGATAAAGAGAGAGGGGCAAAAGAAGGAAGGGCAGAGCAGGGGAGGGGACAGACAGAAGCAAATCCCTTTTGAAGAGGGATAGGATGAAAGAAGATGCAAAATAGAATAAATATCATGGGGAAGGGAAGAGGATGGAAGGGAAACAGTTAACAATAGAAATAATGAAAAAGAGAAAAGGGGGAAATTGTACAAAAAATATTTATAGCAACTCTTTGTGGTGGCTAAAAATTGAGAATCAAGGGAATGTCCAACAATTGAGGAATGACAGAAGAAGCTGTGGTATATGATTGTGGTGGAATGGTATTGTGCTATAGGAAATGACAAACAGGATGATCCCAGAAAAACCTGGAAAGACTCTTGAACTGATGTATAGTGAAGTGAGCAGAGCTGGGAGGACATTGTGCATAGTGACAGCAGTATTCAATGAGCAATTGTGAATGACTTAACTACTCTCAGTAATGCAATCATCCAAGACAACCCCAAGGGCCTAATGATGGAGCTTACTATCCACCCCCATAGAAATAACTGATAAAAAGAGCACTTGTGGGTTGTACATATATAACTTGGTTGCTGTCTTGTGGAGGAGGAAGGAAAGGGAGGGAGGGAAGGAGAAAAATTTGGGACTCTAAATCTTATGAAAATGAATGTTGACTGTAACTGGAAAAAAATAAAATAAATGTTTGTTACAAAAAAAAAATTACTTGATTCTCCTCCTGCCACTACCAACCCCAAAAGATCTGTTGAGCTTAATGATTTCCCATTGTGCTATTCAATTATTGTATATATTTGAAGAGGTACATCTATTTCTTTTAAGTTCTTCAATTTATTATCATAAGGCCGGAATACTAATGTCTGCTTGTTTTCTTAATTTCTTTTGCATGCATTGTGGTTGCCTTTTATTGATTTATAATGACTGTATATTATTCATATATGATGAATTCATTTATTCTTCATTTATTCAACCTTCAGGGATTTTTTTCTTTTTGTTTGACTAAATTAGCTAGTTTTTTTAATTAAAAAAAGAGAGAACTGTGAAAAAAATACAAGAATTTACTGAGGAAAATAACTCCCTAAAAATAGATTTAGCTAAATGGAAAAGGAAGTATGAAAGGTCACTGAAGAAATAATTCTTTAAAAATTAGAATTGAATAGACACCAAGATACAATAAAACAAAATCAAAAAATTAAAAAAATATAGAAGACTATGTGAAATTTCTCATTGTAAAAACAACTAACCTAGAAAATAGATCCAGGAGAGATAATATAAGAATTACTGGACTATCTGAAAGCTATGACCAAAAACAAACAAACAAAAAAGCCTGGACAATATCTTTCAAGAAATCATCAAAGAAAACTGCCCTGAAATATTAGAACCAGACAGCAAAATAGAAATTGAAAGAATCCACCGATCACCACCTGAAAGAGATCCCCAAATGAAAACTCCCCAGAACATCATAGCCAAATTTCAAAGCTCACAGATTAAGGAAATGGCATTGCAGTCAGCCAAAAAGAAGCAATTCAAATACCATGGAGCTATAGTCAGAATTACACAGAACTTGGCAGTTTCCACATTAAAGAATTGCAGGACTTGGAATATAATATACTGTAAGGCAAAAGAGTTAGGTTGACAACCAAGAATCACCTACACATCAAAATTGAATATACTGTTTCATGGGGGGGGGCGGGGAATGGATATTTAATGAAATAGAGGACTTTCAATTATTTCTGGTTAAAATGCCAGAGTTGAATAAAACATTTGATCTCCAAATACAAGACTCAAGAGAAACATAAAAAGGTGAAAAGGAAATAAGAAATAAAACCTGTAAGAAATTTAATAAGCTTAAACTGTTTATATTTCTATATGATAATATTGTAAGTCTTAACAACTTTATTATAAGAGAAATTAGAAGAAGTATATGTAGAGAGAGGATGTGGATCTTAAGTAGATATTGAAGGGATGATAATATTTGTAAGGCTTAACAACTTTATTATAAGAATAATTAGAAGAAGTATAAGTAGACAGAGGATGTGGTTTTAAGGTGACATTGATGGGATGACACCCCCAAAAACAAACAAAATAAAGAGGTAAGAAAGAAATTGCATGGAAGGAGAGCGGAAATTGAATGGGGTGAACTGCCCCCCCCCACACACACAAAAGAGTCATGAAAGAACTATGGTGAAGATGGGGTGGGGGGGATGGACAAAGATTAAACCTTACTCTCATCAAAGTTAGCTCAGAGAGAATAACAAACACACTCAATTGAATATAGGAATCTATCTTATCCTATAAGGAAGTTAAAAAGGGATGAGGATAATAGAAGTGGGAGGAGGGATTGATACAAAAGAAGGGATTTGGGGGAAGGAGAGAAGGGGTGGGGGGGATGAAGAGGTAAAAAATAAGCAGTTAGTCATCATAACTATAAACATGAATGGGATAAATCACCCATTAAATAGAAGCAGATAGTAGAATGGATTAAAAACCAAAATCCTACAATATGTTGTTTACAAGAAATACATTTGAAGCAGAGAGATACACACAGGGTACATGTAAGGGGCTGGAACAGAATCTATTAAGCTTCACCTGAAGCAAAAAAAGCAGGGTTTGCAATCATGATTTTAGACAACACAAAAGAAAAATAGAGCTAGTTAAAAGAGAAAAAGAAGAAAACTATATCTTTTTTTTTTTTTGCAGACAATGGGGGTTCAGTGACCTGCCCAGGGTCACACAGCTAGTAAGTGTCAAGTGTCTGAGGCTGGATTTGAACTCAGGTCCTCCTGAATCCAGGGCCAGTGCTTTATCCACTGTACCACCTAGCTGTCCCAGGAAACTATATCTAACTGAAAGGTACCATAGAAAATGAAGTCATATCAATACTTAACATATATGCACTAAATGGCATAGCATCTAAATTTTTGAAGAAGTTGAATGAGTTACAGAAGGAAATAGATAATAAAACTATCCTAGTGGGGGACCTTAATCTTCCCCTCTCAGAACTGGATAAATCTAACAAAAAAATAAAGAAGAAAGAAGTTAAGGAAATGAAGACAATTCTTGAAAAGTTAGACATGATAGATCTCTGGAGAAAATTGAATGGGAATAGAAAGGAACATACCTTCTTCTCAGCAGTACATGGGACCTACATAAAAATTGATCACATATTAGGGCATAAAAACCTTACAACCAGATGCAGAAAAGAAGAAATAGTAAACACATCATTGTCAAATCATAATGCAATAAAAATCACATTCAATAATGGATAATTGCAAAAGAGATTAAAAATCAATTGGGAGTAGCTAGGGGGTGCAGTGGATAAAGCACTGGCCCTAGATTCAAGAGGACCTGAGTTCAAAATCCGGCCTCAGACACTTATGAGCTATGTGGCCCTGGGCAAGTCACTTAATCCCCATTGCCCTGCAAAAAATAAAATAAAAATAAAAATAAATTGGAAATTAGATTATTTGATCCTAAAAAACAAATGGGTCAAAGAACAAATCACAGAAACAATCAATGATTTCATTAAAGAAAATTACAACGATGAGACATTATATCAAAATTTATGGGATATAGCCAAAGCAGTCTGTAGGGGAAAATTTATATACCTAACTGCTTACATCAATATAATAGAGAAAAAGCAGATTAATTAATTGGGCATACAACTAAAAAAACTAGAAAATGAACTAACTAAAAATCCCCCAACAAACAGTGAATTGGAAATCCTGAAAATCAAAGGAGAGATCAATAAAATTGAAAGTGAAAAAACCATTGAATTAATAAATAAAAATAGAAGCTAGTTTTATGGAAAAATAATAAAATAGACAAACCACTGGCTTATTTGATCAAAAAAAGGAAAGGAGAAAACCAAATTACTAGTATCAAAAAATGAAAGAGGTGAACTCATCACCAATGAAGAGGAAATTAAGACAATTATTAGGAACTCTTTGCCCAATTATATGCCAATAAATTTGACAATCTAAATTAAATGGATGAATATCTATAAAATATAAATTATCCATATTAACAGAAGAAAATAATATTAAAATAACCCAATTTTAGAAAAAGAAATTGAATAAGCCACCAATGAACTTCCTAAAAAAAATCCCCAGGACCAGATGGATTCACAAGTGAATTCTACCAAACATTCAAAGAACAATTAATCCCAATATTATATAAATTATTTGAAAACATAAGTGGAGTCCTACCAAATTCATAAACCATCAGCAAACTAGAAGCCTTCCCAATACAATCAGGAGTGAAGCAAGGATGCCCATTATTACCTCTATTATTTAATATTGTACTAGAAATGTTAGCTATAGAAATAAGAGAAGAAAAAGGAATTAGAATAGGTAACAAAGACAAAGAAACAAAGCTATCACTCTTTGCAGATGATATGATTTTACACTTTTTAAAAATATATATATACTTCCATCAGTATTCAGATACCATCAGTTCTTTCTCTGTAGATGGATTGCATTTTTCATAAGTCCTTCAGAGTTGTTTTGGATCATTGCATTGCTGAAAATAACTAAGTCATTCATAACAGATCATCTTACAAATTGCTGTTATTTTGTATATAGTACATTTCACTTGGCATTCAGCTGCCCTAATACTGAGAAAGTTCTTATGAGTTAGAAGTATCATCTTGCTATGTAGGAATGTAAACAGTTTAAACTTTTAACATCCCTCATGATTTTGTTTTCCTTTTTACCTTTATATGCTTCTCTAGGGTCTTGTATTTGAATGTCAAATTTTCTATTCAGTTCAGGTCTTTTCAGTCCCCTTTTTCATTATAGTCCCTTTTTCCCCCTGAAAGATTATACTCAGTTTTGTTGGTTAGGTGATTCTTGGTTGTAATTCCAGTTCCTTTGTCCTCCAGAATATCATATTCCTTGCCCTCCAACCCTTTAATGTAGAAGCTGCTAGATCTTGTGTTATACTGACTGGCTCCACAGTACTTGAATTGTTTCTTTCTGGCTGCTTGCAACATTTTCTCTTTGACCTGGAAGCTCTGGAATTTGGCTATAATATTCCTGGAAGTTTTCATTTGGGGATCTATTTCAGGAGGTCATAGGTAGATTCTTTCAATTTGTTTTACCTTCTGCTTGTAGAATATCAGGACAATTTTCCCTGATAATTTCTTGGAAGATGATATATAAGCTCTTTTTGATCATGGTTTTCTGGTAGACTAATAATTTTCAAATTCTCTCTCTTGGATCTATTTTCCAGGTTAATTGTTTTTCCAAGGAGAAATTTCACATTGCCTTCTAATTTTTCATTCATTTGGATTTGCTTTATTTTGTCTTGATTTCTCATAAAGTCATTAGCTGCTATTTGTTCAATCCTAATTCTTAAGTATTTTCTTCAGAGAGCTTTTCCATTTCACTTTTCAAGCTGTTGACTCTTTTCATGACTTTCCTGCATCACTCTCATTTCTCTGTCCATTTTTTCCTCTACTTCTCTTACTTTATCCTCAAAGTCCTTTTTGAGCACTTCTATGGCCTGAGACCAATTAATACTTTTCTTGGAAGCTTTGGATATAGGTTCTTTGACTTTGTTATCTTCTTCTGAGGGTATATTTTGATCTTCCTTGTCACCAAAGAAACTTTTAATGGTCTACATTTTCTTCTGTCTGTTCATTTTTCTAGCCTATTTCTTGACTTTTTATCTTCTTTTTAAAGTGGGGAATTGCCTCCAGGTCACACTGTCCCAAGCTTCAGAGAGTCCAATGTGGTATGATTTAAGGAAAGGCATTTTCTCTACTTCCCTGGACTGTACTCTGGTCTGTAAATAGCCCCAGGCTTACTTGATCTTTAACCTGGAAACAGAATTCTATTTCACTATGGTTGCTAGCTTCAGGTGAGCCTGTACCCCTCCCCAACCTGGGCCCACCACTCCAGACTTCTTCCTGGTTCCAAGCACTGGCAAAATGACAAAGTTCTGCCTCAGAGTCAGCAGAGACCCCTGCTATCTCCCCCTGGCCAACTGCTCAATCCTCTCACCAGACTGTGAACTGAGTTCCAGAAGCAGCCACTACTGCAGCTGATTCAAAGGCTCTGGAGGTCTCTTTCTCTGGTGTGGCCTGTCTGGGGCTGGATCTGTGCTGGCACAGCCTGGATTTGGGTTCCACTCCCACCCCTATACAACAGACCTTTCCCGCCAACCTTCTAAGCCATCTTTGCCTGGAAAATAATCTCACCCTGTCCTTTTGTGGGTTTTACTGCTCAGGAATTGTCTTATGGAAGTATTTGGAGGTTTTTGGTGTGATTGTGTTGGGAGCTCCAAGAGATTACTGCCTTTCCCCTGCCATCTTGGCTCCACCAATATGATATTGTACTTAGAAAATCCTAGAGAATCTACTAAACAGCTACTTGAAATTATTAACAACCTTAGCAAAGTTGCAGGATACAAAAGAAACCCACATAAATTATCCATAGTTCTATATGTTACCAACAAAATCCAGCAATAACAGATAGAAAGAGAAATTCTTTTTAAAATAACTATGACCAATATAAAATATTTGGAGTCTACATGCTGAGACAAACACAGGTACTATAAAACCAGAACCACAAAACACTTTTCACAGAAATAAAGTCATATCTAAACAATTGGAAAAATATTAATTGCTCATGGGTAGGCAGAGCCAATGTAATAAAAATGACAATCCTACCTAAGTTAATTTACTTATTTAGTACTATACCAATCAAACTATGAAAAAATATTTTGTAAATCTAGAAAAAATAATAACAAAATTCATCTGGAAAAACAGAAGTTCAAGGATATCATGGAAATCAATGGAAAAAATACAAAAGGTAGTCTAGCAATACCAGATCTCAAACTGTATTATAAAGTAGTAATTATCAAAACATTATAGAGAGGTGGATCAGTGGAATAGAATAGGTATAAATTACACTATAGTAAATGACTACAGTAATCTAGTATAAGATAAATCCAAAGATCCAAACTTTTTGAACAAAAATTCATTATTTGAGAAAAACTGCTGGGAAAACTGGAAAGCAATATGGCAGAAATTAGCTATAGACCAACATGTCACACCATATACTAAAACAAGGTCAAAACGGGTACGTGATTTAAACATAAAGAATGATACCATAAGCAAATTAAGAGAGTATGGAATCATTTATCTGTTAGATTTATGGGCAGAGTAAGAATTTAGGACCAAAGAAGATATAGAGAGTAAAACAAAATGTAAAAAAGATAATTTTGATTATATAAAATTTAAAAGTTTTTGCACAAACAAAACTAATGTAACCAAAATTACAAGGGAAGCAAAAAACTGGGAAAGAATCATTGAAACAAATATCTCTGATAAAGGCCTCATTTCTCAAATATATAGAGAACTGAGTCAAATTTATAAAAATAAGTCATTCCCCAATTGACAAATGGTCAAAGAATATGAACAGGCAGATTTCAGACAAAGAAATCAAAGCTATACATAATCATATTAAAACATGCCTTCTAATTTGTCTCCCTGCCTCAAGCCTATCTCCTCTCCAATCTATCCTTCACAAGGTTGTCAAAGTGATTATACTACAGCATGTATTACTCCCATATTCAAGAGATTCCTGTGGCTTCCTATGACCTCTGGGATTAAGTACAAATTTCTGCTTTGCATTAAGTCTTTTGCAACCTACCTTTCTGGGCTTATTTATACATTCCTCCCTTTCGTGCACCTTATTGTCTAGGCAAACTGGCCTATTTGACATCCCTCACACATAGCTTTCCATTTCCTGTTCCATGCTTTGGCATATGTTGTCTGCCACTCCCTTTCTCTTCCCATGGAATCTTGCTTCACCTCCACTACTTAAAATCTCTAATTTACTTTAAGGCTTAAGAGCCATGTCCAAATGAGGCCTCTCCTGATCTTGGTCTCTCTCTCCCCAATTGCTAATGTCTCTTCCACTTTCTACTCTACTCAAACTACTTTTTATTAATTTTTATCTATTTTGTGTATATGTTGTTTCCCCATATAGAACATTAGCTCTTCAGAGACAATGTTTCACGTTTGTTTTTGTGTTCCTCAACAGCTGGTACACAGGGGACACTTAATGAGTTCTTGTTTTTTGGCTGTGGTCTCGATCCAAAGATCTTTTACACATAACTAAAGTCCTCTTGAAAATTTTGTCCAAACTTTCCCTGTAATGTTCAGTGTTACTTGAGATTGAAAAACAAGTCTTAAAATGGCTGGTAAATTCCTATTAGTCACTAATAGGAGTCACTTTGCACTTTGGTTAACTGCTATTGTAGGGCTAATAGGCAGGTACTTTTTATTGAAGAAAAACTAATCAGTTCTTTTCCCAAAGAAAATAATATAGTTACATCTAAAACCAGGTAATATTCTGAGCAACCTTAATTTCTGCCCGTAAATGATGTATCAGAGCAAGCTATAAATACAAACACCTTAGTTCATATAAAGTATCTGTCATTAAATCCAATTACTATTAAACATCCCACCTGAAACACAGCTTTCATTTCTCCTTTAAGGAACACTTAATTTCTCATCTGCTATATCATTTACCTTCCTTATGAAAGGTTTATCACCATTTTATAACCTGGTTCCTATTAAGGCTCCACAATTTTTTTTTTTTTGTGGGACAAGGAGGGTTGAGTGACTTGCCCAGGACCACACAGCTAGTTAAGTGTCAAGTGTCTGAGGCTGGATTTAAACTCAGGTTCTCCTGCATCCAGGGCTGGTGCTTTATCCACTGCGCCACCTAGCTGTCCCCGCTCCACAATTTTTTGACAGAGATAAGGCAATTTAACAACAATGTTTTGCAGGGTTTTTTTTACACCCCCAAAACTCACTTCAAAGGAGTAAACTGTGGGAAGATTCTAGTCTTAGCACCACCTCCTGCCCTTTCCCACAAGGAACTGCAATAATCCTTCCACCCCAGTTTGTAGCTTCTGCAGCCAGTCTGGGTATCCCTGGTCTGTCAGCCTTTTCAAAATTACAAGGACTAATCCCAACTTTGGAGATGTCCTTTTTTTTTTTTTTTTGGTGAGGCAATTGGGGTTAAGTGACTTGCCCAGGGTCACACAGCTAGTGTTAAGTGTCTGAGGCCAGATTTGAACTCGGGTCCTCCTGAATCCAGGGCCGGTGCTCTATCCATTGCGCCATCTAGCTGCCCCTGGAGATGTTCTAAAAGATCTCAGTGCCATTCAAAATGATGAAGGTTGTATCAGATTGGCTAATATGACAAAAAAAGGAAAATAATAAATGTTGGAAAAGTTGTGGAAAAATTGGAACACTATTGCATTGTTGGAGGAGCTGTGAACTGATCCAACCATTTTGGAGAGCAATTTGGAACTATCCCCAAAGGGCTATTAAACTGTGCATACCCTTTGACGCAGCAATACCACTATTAGGTTTTTTCCCCAAAGAGATCATAAAAAAAGGGAAAAGGACCCACATGTACAAAAATATTTATAGCTGTTCTTTTTATGGTGGCAAGGAATTAGAAATTGAGGGGATGCCCATCAATTGGGGAATGACTGAACAAGTTGTGGTATATGAATGTAATGGAATACTACTGTGCTATAAGAAATGATGAGCAGGCTTATTTCAGAGAAATCTGGAAGGACTTACATGAACTGATGCTGAGTGAGAGAAGCAGAACCAGGAGAACATTGTACACAGTACCAACAACATTGTGTGTTGATCAACTGTTATAGACTTGACTCTTCTCAGGGAGAATGGTTCAGGATAGTTTCAAAGGACTCATGATGGAAAATGCTCTCCAAATCCAGACAAAAAGAACTGTGGAATCTAGATGTAGATTGAACCATACTATTTCTACTTTTTTTTTGGTTTTTCTTTTTTTGAGGTTTTTCCCTTTTGCTCTGATTCTCCTTTCACAGCATGACTAATGCAGAAATATGTTTAATGTGATTGTACATATATAACCTATTCAGATTTCTTGCTGTCTTGGGGAGGGGGGAAGGAGGGACAAAAAATTGAAACTAGAAATCTTATAAAAACAAATGTTGAAAACTATCTTAACATGTAACTGTTTTAAAAAAATAAAGTAATGGTAGACAATAAAAATAATGATGAAGGTTGTACTGCAATAAAAGAGAAGATTGTCTATTCTGTTATAGCAATGTGTACCATGTCAGGAAGATTTTTGGGTTCATTGCAATCTGGAATCTTCCCAAATCCCTTTCTTTGGTAATGGGTTTGGGGGTCCAACACCTTAGTTGTAGCTCTAGTAACTTAGGGTTGAGCTTGAATGTTGAAGTAGTGTTATTATAGTTTTCCTCTTAAACAGAACTTGTCAAGTAAATCACAGACACATTTTTTCCATGTAAGCAAGACATAGCTTACCCTATGAATTTCCAATAATCTAGCCATTCAGTGATCATAAATAACTGAAATCCCCATTAGATAATATTTTAAATGCATTAGCATTACAAGAATACTTTTTCCCACAGGTAAGATGTCTGGATAAAAACAGAGCAAAATCTCTGCCTATCTTACTTGAAAGAACTTGTTAAGCCCCTCCAAATTAAACCAACATGTACTTTAAAACTTGGTGGTTTCAAAGAAAAAATATGCATAAAGGCATTGGAAAATATGGTCTAGGAATAAGAAATGTGAAGTCAAAGGCTTTTAGAAGCCATATGTTATATGTTACATTGATTATATAACATAATATATAATCATGTTACATATTAACCATAGTATTATATATTATATTTAATATGTTACAATATTTAATATAATCATTACATAATATATTTATGTGTGTTATATATAATTATAATATTCAACATATATTATGTGATGTGATATAAGTAATCATATGGCATAATATATAATTTTTTTTTCTTCAAAAAGAGAATTGAAAGACATTAGACATGGTGAGCATTGAATAACATAAACAAAAATACACATATACACAATATGAAATTAACTATATCTTGCAGTAAATGATTGCTTACCAATGTATGAGTCATTTTTTGCATCATTTATCTAAGTCATAAGACCAATGACTTGTTAGACCAATACCACATCAGAAAAATTAAAATGAAAGGATATGGCATCCAATTAAAACCTAACTTTTTCAAAGCGCCAAACTAAGTTTTAAGCTATTAATGCAAAAACAAAACCAAAGAAACAAAAAAAGATTGGGGAGAGGGAATAATGGAACACATTTCTATATGGACAGTCACCATTTCCTATGGAAGTTTAACTGATATAAAACAAATGCTACAAGGAAGTCAAATAAGCAAATAAGTTACCTCAGCCAACTCATACTTGATCTTCTGGCCAAGTGAAAAGTTATGGCATCCAAAGTTACCAGTGGAGTAGAATATTATCTTAGCTTTTTCAGGAAACCTGTCCAAGTCCTCCAGCTACTAGGACCTTCGCTCTGAAATTAGCTTCCATTTACACTAAATATATCTTGTCTATACATAATTATTTGTATTCTGTCTCTACCATTAAAATGTGATCTCCTTCAGGGTAAGTACTGGTTTTGCTTTTATATTCCTAGTGCTTGGCATATAATAAATATTTAATAAAGGCTTGTTCACTTACTGACTGATAAACTCATTTGCAAAATCTCAAGGAAAATGGGAATTTGTAGAAAGTGTGTTATATGTTGTGGGTGTGGAAGGCATCTGCTGAATTACTTGCTCTTAAATTCCAATAACCCTATCTCCACAATCATAGGGGCAGGCGTGTATCATTTGTCCTATGCGCCTGGTTTCTTCTCCCCATGGCTCCCAACCTTTGCCTATTGTAAAATCATGTCTTTGCATTTTCTGCTTATGTTTCTGTTTGCCAGGAAGCAGCTAATACTTCCCTCTGTGTACAGATGTTTTCCTCATACAAGGTCAAGCTAGAATGGATTTCATTTTGAAACTGACAAAGTTCTAGTTTAGGGCCACTGGCCAGCTGCATTCTTTTAATCTTATGGAAACTAGCTTAGGTGGGGAAAACAAACAAAAAACAGCTGCCTGATATTTCCCATGTAGTTCTAGTTCAGGGCTTCTCAAACTTCCCATTTGTGACCCCTTTTTTCACCCAAGAAATTTTTATGCAACCCCAGGTATATAAGTATATAAAATTGGTATATATAACCTTTCACTGTTGCCAAATATTTCACAACCACCACATTCAGTTGCATGACCTTATGAGTCATGACCCACAGTTTAAGAACTCTTGTTCTAAATGGCTATGAAACAGCCTCTGTCTCAGAATGCCTGGAATACAGTAAGCACTTAAGAATGCTTTTGGATTGACATGGGCAAAATGACAACTCAAAGGCCCTCCTTCAAAAGTGTCTCCCATGTAGATGTTGAAAACATACAAAATTCCTTGAAATACGTAACAATAATATCTGACATTCGTATAGCACATTAAGGTTTGTGAAGTGGTTATATAGCTTATCCCATTTATTCTTGATCATATAAATTATTTCACAATAACTTTATAAGTTCAATAGGTATTCCTATCTGTATGTTGCAAGTGAAGAAACTGAGAGTCTAAATTCTTACATAGCTAGTAAATGTCTAAAGTAAGATTTGAGTCTAGGTTTCTTCCAATCCTGAGTACAGTCCTCTTTTCTCTACTTCATGAAGCCTCTTAACAAGAGATAATTTTGTTTGAAAAATCTCTTCTTATTAATATAAAACTATAAAAGAGACAAATGTTTGCCAAAGGTGCTTGGCACTGTCATGGAGGCCAGCCAGCACAGAGTCCAGATGGAAAAGGGATTTCATACAGATGATGGTATCTTTCAGAGATATTCTAGTCTCAGAACATGATCTCCTCAATGAGATCTACAATCATTCAAGAGAGTTTGGTCTGACAATTCAAACAGGAAAAAACAAAGGATTTCTATTGTCTAGACTATGACATGCAGCTGGCTGGATGGACTACAGAGCTGCTGCAAGAGTACATAGATTTTAAACAGACCCTGCAGATGGATGATGAATTCTGTAGGTCCAGAATTGAATAAGAGGAAGAGAACAGAACAGAATAAATTTGAGAAATTATGTAGCATCTTCTATTATATCTAGCTTCTTCCTAAAACAAAACCCTAGCTTTAAAATGCTAATATTCTTCCAAAGAAGCGCTACGGCTCTGAATCACAGAATACCATACATCTCTGGAAAATCAAAACTGCAGGTCCTTCAAAGGGCAATGGAGAACAGCATGAACATACATACATCTAGCATTTCCAGCACAGTGAGGTGTAGTGGATAGAGTATAAGAGCTTTCAGGCAGACCTGGGTTAAAACCATGCCTCAGACATCTACCACGTGATCCTGAGCAAATCACTGAAGTCTGGCCTTGAGTTCCCAAATCTATAAAATGCAAGGGTGGATTGAGTGACTTCCAAGGTCCCTTCCAGCTCTAAATCTATGATCTTCTTTAGAATAATAGAAGATAACATTAAAGAGAAGTATGACTAGAAAAGGAGGGCTGGTCACGTAGCTATACCAAGAAATAACTCTCTGTTGCACTGGTGTCCTCATAATACAGAAACCCATTTGTAGGTCCTCTGCATGTTGGGTAGACTGATCCTTTGTCAAGATCTCATGGGGGCAGCTAGATGGCGCAGTGGTTAAAGCACCGGCCCTGGATTCAGGAGTACCTGAGTTCAAATCTGGCCTCAGACACTTAACACTTACTAGCTGTGTGACCCTGGGCAAGTCACTTGACCCCCATTGCCCCGCAAAAAAAAAAAAAAAAAAAAAAAAAAAAAAAAAAGATCTCATGCAAGGATGAGGACAAGAGTTACACAGATTAAGAAGGTATGACTGATTATCATCTACCCTCTTGAGTTCTACATCAATAAGATCACAGAACCAATTAACTATCCAAGTATTACACTATTCAAGTTTTATTAAATTTTAAAGATGGTATAATATTACAAATTAAGATTTGATAAAAATAGACTTTTAAACAGTACAGATTTGAAATTTTTATTAAAAACAAAATCCAAACAATAGTTACTAAATGATATTATGAATTTTTCTATATGTCTATATGAAAAACACCATTAAACAAAACAGAGCTGTTTTTAGAACAATGTAATAGTGCATTCTCCATGTTAACAGATACATTTAAGGAATATTTATGTGTTTTGTGATGATAGATCATGGGGATAGGAATGAGGTCCAACTGTGCCCTCCATGCTATCTGAACTTTCTTCAACCTCCCTACTTCAACTCTGAAAATATCATAATATTAATGAAAATAAATCTTAGTAAATGATGCAGAAAAGACCCAGGGAACTTCCATTTACAAAGAGCTCTAAGCTAGCAATTACTGGTGGACTATGTAGACTCATCTCTCCATCTGGCAAATCTATGACATTGTTACTTCAATTCAAGATAAATTAGTATTTTTCATCATGATTAACTAAATGCAGACTAATAAACTGAAAAGCAGTCAGAAGGATGCAGTTCCAAAGAAATCCCACAGGCCTTGAGGTATTTTCTTCCTGGGTTATCTAGGAAATTTGGTTCTCTTTGTCTGTCCCTTATCTAGGAAAGAAAACTGCTGTTCTCCTGTGCTTGATTCAGATTTCCCACGCTGATCCATATTCCAACAGACCTGTAGATGGTACTGACAACAATGATATCTTCATTTAATGTCAGAATCATGGCAGAAGCCTTAGTTCCATGTTTGCTCTATGACGCTATGCCAAAATCTTGTCTTTTCATAAATGTTCCCAAAATTCTTTGGAAATGTTAGCACCTTTTGGACTCTATAACAAGAATGAAGATGATCAATGAAAAACTATCTGTCCTGTGAAATTCAAGTAACTTCTATAAAAAGCCAGATGCCTTGGAATCAGTCTGGAAAAGCTGGAGTATAGGTGACCTGAACAAAAGCAATCTATTTCCATACATACATGCATAATAAAATAAACAATAATAATAAAACAGACTAAGTGGATATGATTCCACAGGAGCCTTATACTATATGTTCAAATACAAATCCCCCATTCTTTGTGGGCCTGTTAGTAGCACACTCTGTTTAAGCATCACTGGTGGCAACTATGGCTAAAAACTCCTATTGGTTTTTGTCTATTTCATTATTAAAAAAAAAAGTCTCACAGAAAGTAGTTCATGCTAGATTCACTATTAATTATAGTATCTGCCTTACTAGAAATAACTGAATATGAGCGTCAACAAATTCTATTTTTCAATTAAAAATATCAATATAACATGTTTCCCGAAAAGGGCAAAAGGGCTCCCTGGCTTAAATAGATCCTTTAAAAAAAGGGGGGGGGCAAAGCAGGCAATATTGAAAGAATTCACAAGGCACTGTCAATAACCACCAAGATTTAACGGCAGCTGATACTTGGAGCTAAGTTTCATGCAGCAGGGTAGTAATGGAGGGGCATAGTAGTCAGCAGACAGCAGGTTGGACTGTTGCCCCAGTGATTTGGGAGATAATATGGGAAGCTGCGGCCCCTTCCTCTGTCTGCCACACAGTCCTATCATGACAGCCTCTCTATGAGGGCAGCAGGACAGTGGAGCATACTGGCAGTATGTCTGGTTTTCCCTTGCTCCTGAGGCCAAAGTGCAGGCAGAAGTTGGCATTGTGGGGTTTCTATAGCCTTGCCAACCCATTCTGTTCCCAGGATGCTGCTCAGAAAGTGCTAGCCAACATTTCACAAGAGGAAGTCACCTCCCCTCACTTTCCTGCAATGCATGAGGTAGTACATAATAGGAGTCTCCTTTGTCAGAGTTCATAGTGTTAAAGATATAGTAGGAGAGAAAAGAGGAATCAGAGAAAACAAAAGCAATTTGCCCAACTTTACAAGACAGTATGGAACTCTTCCAAGTACTAGAACTGGAAATGAAGCCTAACATTCCTAAACCCCATACCCTTCTACCCAATCACCTTTTAATTTTATATGCCAAAGGTGTTAAATCATAGTAAATAGTAAATCATATTTACTTTTATCATTTAATTTTACAGAAATCCTTTCTTTCCCTTTGCTATATATCCACTCATCAGATGTTGAAGATAGACAATACTAAGACGAAACATCAACAGCATATGGAAATACACAAAAACACAATTAGGAAGACAAGCCACAAAATATGGCCTTCATTTACCATTCCTTACAGTGTAAACATGAAACATTACTTTATATACATGCATCAAATATGCACATCTTCTTCATATTCAAGTCAATAATGATAATGAGTTCCTGGAAAATAAGTTTTAAAACTGTATTTCTGCTTTAAAAAAGTGTAAATTATAATCGTACATAATTTCTTTCAAGTGGATAAACTTAGACAATTTATCAATGCTTCCTTAAATTTTTATACTACACTGAACTCCAACTGGTTTTTGTTTTAGGGTAAACCAGATTTTGGGTTCCTCCCTGTGGAGAAGTTACTTTCAAGTCAGTGAAAGTTCTTGGCCCATGATTAAAAGTCTTTGCCAATTAGTACTCAACAACTTCAATTCATTTTTTTCTGGTTCAAGATGAGTAGGAGCCTAATAGGGCTGTGATAAAAGGGCAAAAGGCACTGAGAGCCAAAAGCGGATTAATGAGCTCCTCCATTTATTTGTCTTCCTAACAGCTGAACTGTTACAACTATTGACACTCTTCAAAAGGTTCTGCTCTGAACCCTATCCAGGCTCTGCAGGCTCCAATGGACATCTTCAAATCCACAGAATGGAGGGGCAAGAGCTTCCCCTGTGTGATGCCAAAACCAACAAAGCCCCATGGATCAGGTAATGAAACTTCAGCTTTTCCCCCTTTGAGATTTATTTACTGGCAGCTGACAAGGGGGCAAATTCAGCTCGAATTGTGCAGTCAAGGCCCTGTCAAGCCTTTAGAGGCACCCTTGTCTTGAAGCACCTTCATGACTGGCATTTCACTCAAAAGCCCTCGGCACTGGTCCTTAACAGCTTATGACATCACAAAGGACACTCCAGACAGATGCCTACATGGCATCCTGCAGCATTTTAAAAGAGAATTAGTGGTTTTAATTATGGTCGTAGTATGAAAGGGAACCATGCAAGCTCCACAGGAGACCTTTGATCAGACCCTTTTGCTAGTACAATGCCACGGAACTGTGACTATTCCTAGTAAGGGGCCTTTTCTTGCTGAATGACTCACCAGTGATCTTTGAATGCAGACAAGCTTCTAGCCCTCCCTCTTCATTAGTGAGCATTTCTATACAGGGGCCTATATAGTGCTTGGAGTCTAAGAGCTATACAATTGGGGGGGAAAGAATCCCTACCGATTCTGGCCTCTACTTAGGAAGTGCTGAAGGACTCTAAGTGACTTTATTCATTAAAACAGGTTGCTATTAATTAACTGTCATAATAAAATAAAGAACCATTATTTGCATTTCTTAGTATGTTCTCTTTATCAATATCTATAGAAGCTGCTTGTAACAGAATTTATATAATTTCTTTTTTGCATTTTTGGCAGCATAGGCCTACTAATTATTAGGAAGATTTGGTATGTCTGAAAGTACAAATAGAGAGAAAACACAAATATTAAAATAATTAATAAAATGGGAAAATGTTTACTTGCCCAGCAATTCATGCTACAATTCATGATACAAGTGAACACCAAATCAGCTTTACTTGTTTGATAATCTAAAAGCACCACCTAAGATGAGACAATAACAACTGTACTTTTATTAGTATATCATCAGACTGGGATTTAGCCCAGAGCTGCAGAAGTTTTGTGCAAACAGCCAGATGATTTGGGGTGGGGGAAGGGAAAAAAATGTTGCATGCTGTCTCTCATTTCTGTTCAAAATTCACTGGCAAGAAATAGAAAAGTCTTAGGATTTTTTTAAAAATATGAAACCTTGTCACGTTGGCAAAAGGAAACAAGGTTCCTGAGTTCTAAATTAGTAAGTTTAAGGATATGAAAATAGGGAGAAGTTAATTCTATCTTAGATTCCTATAAAAGAATAATTTTCTGTATGACTATTTTAACAAAAATTTTCAGCAATTTCCTCCGAAATCCTCATTTTGATAATACAAAACAATTTTCCATGTGGTTCCACCCTCATCACTAAGAGACACTGGGAACATTTCTGTCTTGAGGCAGGTTACCACATTAACTGCTTTCATTATTTCTAGAAGCTATCACTGACATTTCTGTTCCTTTAAAAACTTCTGTTTAAGAATGGAATGAAAAGTTGGACAATTCTCAGGACTTAGGATCATGAAGCTAGATGACAGGCACGTTTTTCCAAATGTTGCTGCCTCAGACTCTTTTGGTCTTTCTTAGTCCCTGCAGTTCCTTTCTGAGGTGCTTAAGAGCCCCTAAAATGTTAGCCCGCTGTGGATCATCCTGCACTTTCTCCACATAGAGGTGGAAATGTTTGATAGTTTCAGACAACAGGACTTCAGGATTCACATCGATTTCATGAAAACGAAGCATTCTTTCACAGGCTATGGCATAGTTCTTGTGCCAATTTGCTGGATGTTCCTTTTGTCGATGTACAATTTCCTTATATAGCTGAAAAAAGTATGTATTTAATATTTCATTGTATGAGAAACAATTCCTAAACACACACAAAAAAATCCAGAAAGCACACATAGCATAGATATCAACAAAGTCAAGAAACCAATAAAATCTAATACTTGCTGCATCATGCAGAAAATGTGAAGATGTTACTGTAATTGTCACAGTAACAGGTGGCAAATATGTTTCATATAAAACTGCTTCTGGGCTTTTTAGGATACTGCTGGGGGAAATCTAAGGCACACTGTGTTAGAACAGAATGCTCTTCCTCCAGAAAGATGTTCTGGGAAAGGGATTTAGCTGTAATTCATGGAAAGCTATTTACTCAACAGGCAGAAAGGTTGGAAACTAAATTTAGCTGTTAGAGGAAAAAATATCCTTTACAGTTGGTTTACTTTTTAAAAGTGTTTTTTTAAAAAAACATATATATATTCCCATATTAGCTTTCAACAAACTCACAATTTTAACTGTCTTTAGGTACAACATTCAAATTTTTGTCTTCTTTAAAACAATAAGTACATTTTTTTAACTTCAGGTTGATACTCTCTTCCCTTCAGGCATTCAGATTTTAAGCACCAGAGATATTATATCTATTGGGAGGGATAGGAGATTTCACATAATTGAGTTTTCCAGAGGAAAGAGAAGAAAGGCACAACTAAAATCTAACAAACAAATAAATGTCAGATAGAAATCTGCAAAAACTAAACACTTGCTTGCCTAGTGATTTCATATCCTTAACAGGACCTCTGTGTTAAAATTTAGATTTACCAAGAAACAAATCATAGAGCAAAAAACTTCTGTCAGGGGGAAGGTGTTATTTTTGCATAGGGCAATCAATATTCACAGAATTACTGGAATGGAAAGGACCCTAACAAATTATCACACTCACCCAAAGCTATATGAGACCAACTAGGGACCTTGTAACTCTAGAAAAAGAATTTCTGTAACGTGCTTTTGATAAGTTATTCTAATGCTTAACATTAGAACTGAAGGTTGATTTGAAGGCTGATTGAAGGTTTTCAAGCAGTTGGAAGAAAGAATGGTCATTATATACATTCCCATACATAAAGATCATTATTTAGTAAACTATTAGCTTCTCTTTTCTAGGTGAAATAATCAAAGCTCTTCAGTCTTTTTTATTATAGGTCTTCTTTTCCTCTAAACATTTAGCTACCTTTGCTTCTCTTCCATAAACTTTCTCCAAGCTAAAAAAAAATTCACCAACTGCTCAAGACAATTAAGTACTCAAGTTCTACATACCACGATCTCTGTTGCACCATCATACCATACTGTTATTTTAACTATGTTTTGTTGCTAATTCATAAGTTGATTTTCTTCTGATATTCACTGAAATTTATCTTCTATATAACAAAACCACTTCTCATCTTCTATCTAGAGGGTTTGTTTTTTCTTAAGTGTGTTATTATATATTGTTATTTCTGACATTTTCAGTTTAGCAAAGTACTTAAATTTGAATCCAAGTTTCTAAGATGCTGATCATTTCTGTTCCCTACCATGGTTTTGTCATAGCCTGTGAACTTAGCAAACAGGTCTTCTATAGCTTATCACCTTTTCATCTGGGTCACTGTAAATAATTATGCTACCCTTTATATATAATGTTGCTGCTACTGATCCATCATCATTCACTGTTCTGAACAATCTTCCCAGTCGTGGTGATGAGTGTGGTTTGTACTAAAACATTCACATCATTTTGTCTAGTACTGTGACCATACATCTGAGAACAGATAGATGGGACTGGCCTTATAGACATAAAACAGAGCAAATCTGGTTAGTCCAAAGAGGTATCAATCAAACACAATCAGAGTTTCCATAATATTCTAACCAAGAAAATTAGCTAGTCGTGAGTCAGATTACTGATATGATAAACAGTACTGGGCCTAAGACAGTTCTGCCACTTGTTTTTCCACAGAAACATAAAATTTGAGATGAAGGAAATCTTATAAATCACCTACTCTTTTTACAGATGGAAGTTCAGAGGGATTAAGTGGCTTATCTAACAACCAATCAGTAATATAATCACTCAACAAGGAATCATTAAGTGTCCTTCTTCTAAGTGCCAAGTACTAGGCTGGGCACTGAGAACACAAAGACAAAAATTAAACAATCCCTATCCACAAGTAGCTTACGGTCTGGCAAAAATGAAACCAAAACACAGTGTGGCTATTGGGGGGGAAAAAAGGACCTAAAATTAAAATATTGATAATCTTTGAATATATAGGCTAGGGGAAAAAAAAACAACTGTTTCATGAACTTTAGTGACTTTCAGGCCATTGTACTTTCCACTGCTTCATATTATATCATATAATTGGATGTGAGCTTGACAATGAATCACTGCTTACAGTTGTGCAGTGTAATCCTTCAATTGATCGTAAGAAGTCAAAAGAACAAATTATCCTCTTGACCCGAATACTTGACCATATACCCTAGCTTAGTAGATTCACAGTTGTGCCTGTAGGAAATAAGGAATACCCCAACCCTCCACACATCTAGTTCTGGGAATTCCTATGTCAAAAGATCTTCTTTTCCTATAGAGCAGGTCCCTAGACTACTTAAGATAGGAAAGTCTAGATCCAGATTTCTAGGGCTCTGGAGAAAGATATTTAAATAAAACTACAGCTACAAGGATGTTTCTCCTCTGTCCTCCCTCACAACTCTAGTCACAAAGTGCTTGGCCTAGTGTTTGTATGGCCATGTCAGTTAGCCCCACCCCAGGAATACGGTTAGAAGTAAAGCTTATTGCCACTGTTTTGCATCTTTAAAAAATACCAACGAATTTTACATTCAAATTCAATAGTATGTAGGTCAAGATAGATATGACAGAGGAAATTAACATTTGTTTGGCAGGACTTGTTATTTACAAATTCACTTGACACGTATAAACTGATTTGTAAAACAATACATTTGGGTATTTATCCATATATCTGTTAAGCTTACCACTCTACAAAGGCCAGAGAAGATGAAGAGAAAAGAATAAATTACTCTTTATAAGTCCCCCATACTACCACCCCCCCATAACCAAAAGTATGTTTTATAAAATAACATACATTATATGCAAAAGCATAAAGTTTTCCTTTCATATTTGTAGGCACATTAGCAGTTTCTGCAAGGTTAAAGATAAAGAATGCTGTTTTCATCCTAGAAAAGAAAATATGTGTAAATAAAATCACAGTATTAATTACTTAACTAAATATAGTCTATTTTACATTCAAAGATAAATCTGAAAAGTATCCCACAGGCAAAGAATACACAAAGCATGTTTTCTGTGTACTAATATTTATGTTTCATCATTATGGAAGTTTAAACTGAAATACCAGCTAAGAAAATTAAATTGGCTATTAGAAACAATTCCTTCCTCCAGATAAAATGTATTCCATACAAGAAGCAGTATGAGAAGGAATATTTTTCAGTTAATCAACATGTCTCAGAAGCATTCATCACAACTGCTACCTAGTTCTTCAATATGAAGCTTCGTTCTCTAAGGGTGGGCATATACTTTTTATGCATTCAGTCTTCCAAATCACATATAGCACACAAATCAATACAAATAATCATCTGCATACTTATTTTGCTTAGGTCTTCCTGAGGTTTAAAGCATTAAGTTACAAAGCAGGACGAGGTAAGTTTATATGATATACCTTTGCCCCCTTTTGCCCCTATTATTAGACTGATAACTTGTAAAGATACTCAATTCAGAAAATATGTTATTAAGTGAGGAAAAACAAAGGGAAATAGGAAAAGAGGTACAATTGTCAGGACTTGGCAAATGACTAGATGTAGGGGATAAGGGAAGAGAGTTGAGTTAAAGATAACTCTCAGGACTCAAGTATGGAAGACTAGGAGTATAGTGATGCCTTCAAAATGGTTATCATTATCCCAAGATGGGGAGAGGTCCAAGAGAAAATTAATTCAGTTTTTTAAAATATGCATCAATACTACCATGTTTCAGTTGTCACAGAGTACTGAGCAATATAAACTGTCCTACTGACATGCAGGGAAAATTGAAATACAGAGAAAGTAAGCGGGAATTCAGAGTATATTCAGACAATATGTCTGAAAGGTAGTTAAGAGTATACTCACAAAATTCTGCCTCTTATGCTCTATTAATTAAAAAAGTTTCATCTCCCACTATTACCGACCAAGATGAAAGGACCATCAGCACCTCTCTATATTATTCAAAAGACACTAAAATCATTAGTGCATACAAATGCAGAATCACCTTGCTTGCCACATCTCTTCATTAGCTACAGCTTCCCAAGAAGATGGGTCAAACCTGTAATTAGAATAAAATAATCTGTTTCTGGCAGTTACATAAAAGGTTAATGATGTATTGTCTCTATGACATAGTGCCCGAATACAAAAAAACATATTATATATTAAAATGTAGATGTAGGGGATCAGCTGCTTTTCACACCTATGGCTAGGAGGAAGTTTTTAACCAGTAAAAGAACAGAATAAAATAACAGAAGATAAATAATTTTGATATATGAAATTGAAAACTTTTTCAGGAACAAAAATCAATGCAGCAAAGTTGAGTGAAACTATTAACTGGGAAACAATCTTTGCATCAAATACCTCTGATAAGGGTCTGATATTCAAGATATGGAGAGAATTGACAAAAGTTTACAAAGCCAAGAGCCATTTCCCAATGGATAAGTGGTCAAACAATAGGAACAAATAGTTTTCAAAAGAAAAATGCCAAACTATTAATAACCATCTGAAAGACTGCTCCAAATCACTAATAAGAGAAATGCAAATTGAAACAATTATGACTTATCACTTCAAACCCAGAAAATTGGCTAAGGTGACAAAAGTCAATGTTGGAGGGGTTTGGGGAAGAAAGAAGCTGTAAGTTGGTCTAATAATTTTGAAAAACAACTTGGAATTATGCTAATAAACTGACTAAAATGTCCATGCCCTTTGATCCATAGTTCCCACTGCTAGGGATATATATTTATATCAAAGACAGAAAGGTCCCACATATAAACATATGCTCCTGTTGCTGCTATTGCTCCATCCTCTAAACCAGGCCTTCTGAAACTTTTTCCACTTGCAACCCCTTTTTACCCAAGAAATTTTTATGAGACTCCAGGTATATATGTATATAAAATAGGTATACATAACCCTTTTTTTTCTTTTCTTTTTCTGTGGGGCAGTGAGGGTTAAGTGACTTGCCCAGGGTCACACAGCTAGTGAGTGTCAAGTGTCTGAGGCCGGATTTGAACTCAGGTCTTCCTGAATCCAGGGCTGGTGCTTTATCCACCGTACCACCTAGCTGCCCTATAACCTTTTACTGTTGCCAAATGTTTCATGACTCTCAGAGTTTAAGAAGCTTTGCTCTAAACTGTACCATAGACAGAGGAGACTAGCCACTTGGTTCTGCACTATTTTTGTGTCATCATTTTTATCCCAATCATTTTTTCCCCTAATAATCCTCCTCCTGCTGTTGCTCTGTCCTCCAAAGTGAAAAGTCAGAGACTACACCTAGGAGTAGGTCTCAAATGTGTACTCCCTGGGGCAAGCACCCACAACTTTATCCTGCTTCCTGTATAATTCTTATTGCTGTAGCTAGGCACATCAATTTCTGGGCTATCATATAGATCAATGACGGTCCTCATGAAGACAAAGCAATCATTACACAAAGGCTGATGGTAAAAATGGAGTTTTTAGGTCCCCAAGTAAAAGCTTCTAAACTGCAATTCCTTACTAATGGAGGCCAACCTAGATATTTCATTTCAGACTGAAATGGAATTGTGAAATTCTGAAGGTAAAGATTGTTTGAATGGGCCCTTTTGTCCCTATATGACACAGACCAAAGTTTTATGTTGGTTGAATGGAAAATACAAATTATATCAACACTTAGGGTTATATCAGGCACATAAAACAACCATCTAAACAAATGAAACTGTTCATACCTCCCATATTCTTCAGTCCAGTTATATATATTTCTAGTAAGATTAATCCATTCCTCAGGGTTGAATATAATCTCTGAAGAAACCAATTTGTCACAAGAACCCCATGGCCAAAGTGAATAGTTCTCTTTCCAAGTTGGGTCACCTTCATGAAGTCCTATGCAAACAAATGTTTCTTTGCTATTGAAAACAAAACAAATGGGATTTATCTTTAAGTTCAGCTCCAGGATCTAAATGTTAAATTTATACTACTCATAGCACAGTGCATTGTTACTCATAAAATTTGTAAGTAATTTAGTTTCATTTAGACTTTCTAAAAAAAAAAAATTAGCTGAGTGTAAAAAAATGACAAGGGGAAAAGTATGTCTGCCAGTGTTATAATAAACACCATGTAAATAAAGCTTTTTTTTTTTTTTTTTTTTTTTTTTGCAGGGCAATGAGGATTAAGTGACTTGCCCAGGGTCACACAGCTAGCAAGTTTCAAGAAACAAAGACTCTTAAGAAAAAAATCCTTATGTTACTTATCTTTTCACATTTATCTTTTGATAATAAATTTTCATTTCATAGATAGGAATATGATTCCAGATTAGGCTGGAAAAATCAAATTGGGAGACAGAACATGCACAATTTCTACTAGTATGTTAAGAAACAATTCTACAACAATTATGGGGCATGTTGTTTGGTTTGGCCAAACTGGTTTTTGTCCCAATTTTTAGGGGTTAATCATAGCTGTTTTTAAGCTAGAATCTACAGAAATAAACTTTTAAAAATGTTAATTTAATCCAATATTTATTGGATCATGATTTTATATTGAAACTTTTGACATACCATCATTTAAAGATATAAAAGCAGTATATTTTTGTAGTTCCTTTTCATTCCTAATAATCTCAGAACAAAAGACAGCAATCAACTGCCTAATTTTGATATTGTCATGGTTCCTAATCTATAAAACTAGAAAATATTAAACACTGCTCTCATGAACATTTATTCCTAGCAGATTTTCATTTCATACCTTTTGTTGTCATCAATATTATTAATAATTAGTAGTTATTGATAATAATTACTAAAAAGTTTATTAAGGTTTTGAGTATCCAAAACCACTGCATCACTTTGCTTTCATCTACTTTACTATGAAAACCACAAGGAATTCCTCAGGATTCCTTTACAGAAAAGACATGTTTAAATAAACCAACAGAGTCCACCAAAGTTTCTAACTCCCAAGTCCAGACAAAATTCAACCTTTCAAAAAAAAAGGACAAACATACAATACCATTGACATTAGTTAGCAAAAACGATATGCCCAGAAGCATGGGGATTGACAACTCTCATAATTTTTCTCAGCTAGTACAACTGTAGGTGTTTTAGTCATAAAAATGCTTCATCTTATTTTTTTAAATCTTGGGCTATTTTTATACAGTGATTATTCCTGGAAAACATTTGCTTTACATTAAAAGGGTGGCCATGGTGTTCATCAATGGGAAACTAATTGTTTGCTATCCACCCACAAAGATTTCAAGTAGGCAGGTACATCTCTAATTTCCCTGAATTGTGCTAAGATCTCATATGCCATTCTTGCTAATCTGTCTTTATTTTTACTTCACTCAGAAAAATAACATTTATTTTTGCCTAGCTTTATTTCTGCAAAGATATTCAATTTAATTACAAAGATAATCTCACCAGTGACAGGGAAATCAGTGTAGAAAATTGTTCTTTTGGATGAGGCACAGCTGCTACATAAACAATTTTTGAAAAGCTTAAAGATTTTAGAAAAGCTATTACATGAAAGGAATGCTTACTGTTTATTTACTTTGAGGAAATGATAAAGATTAAACATGACCATTCCACTAGGTAATATTCCTTCCACAGGATTCCACCGGTTCCCAGGAAAGTAGATACCTGGTAAATGCTTAGCCATCTTAGGTAAATACCACTCATAAGTCAACATCTGCCAGAAAAATCACAAATAACTTCATGCTTAATTTCAGGTTTCTAAAAAGAAATCAAATGAACAAATACAATTAATAGACTATGAAAATGGAACTTCATTAAATTAATTTATAGACATTCAAAGGTATAGGTAGACATAAATAGGCAGATAATAGTCTTTTTTTTTCTACTGACCTAAATCCTGGGTTTTATGTTTTACTAATACTAATCTATTCCCAAAAAATAATCTGGGAGGTTCATTTTCCCAGGATCAAACCAAAGAATGAAACTCAAGTTGGCTGAACCCAAACAAGAGGTAGAAAAAATGTTTAACGTATATATCTTTGCAAACTCATATAAAAGGGAGCAGCTAGATGGCGCAGTGGTTAAAGCACCAGCCCTGGATTCAGGAGCACCCGAGTTCAAATCCGGGCTCAGACACTTGACACTTACTAGCTGTGTTACCCTAGGCAAGTCACTTAACCCCCACTGCCTGTAAAAAAACAAAAATCAAAAAAAGCAAACTTATATAAAAGGACATTATCTTCTAAAAATGGCCACGAATCTTCCTTCATTCATTGAGTTCTTGTCCTGCTCTAAAATGTGTTCAAGTGTTAACAAGGCACCTTAAAAATAAGAACAATTTCTTTTCTCCAGTCCCAACAGTGCTTCTCATAACTCCAATGTCTCCTTATTTACGGGCATGTCATATTTCTCAACAAGCTCTTCTAGGGCACAGGCAGTTTCACTTTCTCTTTGTATCCCCAGTGCTTAGCACAGTGCCCGGCACACAGGAAGAACTTAATAAATGCTTGTTGATGAACTGATAGAAGAATTCATCTTTCTTATCATTGTGCCCATTGTTTAAAATACATTTTCAGGTTCACAATGTTATTTTAATGAAATAAGAAATGTTCACTAGTCTCTCCCAAGGTAAAGGTGCAGCAAGCTCATAAAAACATTCTGCAGTAACATAATTTTAATTTTTAATGAAATTTCTATTTTCTCACAAAGTTATTTCTTTAAGGTCATCATAATTTCTTTTAATCCCTAAATTTGTGAGTTTGTATGTTTGCTTGCATGGCTCAGATATCATTATTTACAATAAATGTTTTAAAAAAATAAACTTGTTATACATTGAAAATTTTTCATAGTTTCTACTACGTCAACCTAGGATTTTATTTTAAATCAAAAATTAAGCTCGTCAATTCTTAATACCTTCAGCATAAGAAAGGAGGTAGTTGGGGCAGCTAGGTGGAGCTGTGGATAGAGCACTGGCTCTGGAGTCAGGAGGACCTGAGTTCAAATCTGGCCTCAGACACTTGATACTTACTAGTTGTGTGACCCTTGGCAAGTCACTTAATCCCAATTGCCCCACCAAAAAAAGAAAGAAACAAAGAAGGTAGTCTTATTAACTTGTTTGAATGGTTAAAAGAACCAGGGGAATATGAAGTAACATTCTAATTATTACATTGGTCATGAAAATTTTATCTTCACAAAAATAAAATCTACTTCACCAAAAAACCCAACCCTGTGTGACTTTTTAAAAATTTAAATTATAATATACTTAATCTATTTTTAGTATACTTACTTCCTGATCCACCAAGGAAACATCAGGCCTCAGACCCTCACAGTAATGCAAATAACGAAGAGAATTCCCTGGCAAATCTCCTCTGAGTAAGATGATTGCATCATGAGGCATAGAGAATAGAAGGTTCTTTGCAAATTTATCAATGACATAGTTAGTGCTTTGGTCACAAATGCTAAATAAAAAGGACAAAAATATCTTTTGAAAACTCAATTTTTTTACTACAATTATAAGATGACACTCCCTTCCCCTTTCTCTAATCCATAAGAAGGATTCTAACATTAATCATCCAACGTAGAGATGATATCCCAATTTAGAGTAATGCCACTTAAAAAGATGGAGAGGAAGGGGCCAAATTCTATGATTGAAAAGAGTCTACTGTTTCATCTTTGAAAGTAAGTTAACTCTTTGAAAGCAAGAAAACAGGTTAATTGCTAAGGGATGGCAACATGATTACAACCAATTTCATTTGGAGTTTTGGATAGTTCTATATAATTCCCATTTATTTCATTGGGAATGTTCAAACTGCAAAATTAAATTTCCTTACTTTTTTAAAAAATAAAAATTCAATCTTTATAAACTCCTCCCCAAAATGGCAAATCTGAGCAGTTCCCTGAACCATAAGCTCCCTTTATTCCCCTCTCTCAACTGTTCAGGAAAAGGCCAGAGGGAATTGAGTCTAATAAGGAGAAAGATAAGAAATAATGAGCACAGACTTTATTTTGCCTTTAATAATATAGTGAATATTTGCAATTGCACATAACAGCAGTATGACTCTTTAATCATGAAGCCGACTTTCTTAGTACTTGAAAAAATGGCATAAAATCTAAAAGCTTTCCATGAAAATTAAAAAAGGATGAGTGGAAGCACTGCCAAAAAATGGAGCAAATGAATCCTTACTTGTAATTAATATTAGTTGCATTATAGTTAATAATAAGAAACATAGCATTTAATTTTTGTCCTTTAAAATAACTAAAGAATAACCAGTGTAGTGCTATAAAGCAAATAAACACATCTGTAAACAAAACCATATTTCTGGTTAATTGCTGTTTTGATAAAGCATGTATAATTCCCATTTTTAATCTCCAATGTTTTTGATACTTTATGCAAAGGCTAACCCCAAAGCAAATTTTAAGAAGTAAAAATGAATGTACCTGTCCTGCAGATATCACACCTTTCCAGATGTCTTGGTTCCTGCCTTATCTTAACATCCGGGCCTTTATAGTTCTTGGTAACCTAGCCATTACCTAACTTTCAGCTTTCTTACATTTCACTCCCTTCCATATACTTTATTATCCTGCTAAATTGGCCTGCTTACAGCTCCTCAAACACAATACTCATCTCCTGTTTTCACAACTTTCTCCTTGGCTGTCTAGAACACTCCTTCCTCACCTTTGCCTCCTGGCTTCCTTGACTTCCTTCAAGATTCAGCTCAAATTCCAACTTCTGCATGAAGTTTCCTGGTTTCCTCTCTCCCTCCAAACTGCTAATGTCTTCCTCTTTCAGATTACCTTTATGTCATATTGTATGTACCATATGTGTACCTAATTATTATATGTTGTCTCTGCCATGAGACTGTACAATCGACTAATCAACAAGCATTTAAGAGTAGGGATATAAAGAGGCAGAAGACAGTCTCTGCCCTCAAGCAGGCAGGGACCATGTTTTTGCCTTTGACCTACTACTTAGCACAATTCCTAGCACATATAAGTGCTTTATAAATAAATACTTGTTGGGGCAGCTAGGTGGCCCAGTGGATAGAGCACCAGCCCTGGAGTCAGGAGTACCTGAGTTCAAATCCAGCCTTATACACTTAACACTTAACTAGCTGTATGACCCTGGGCAAGTCACTTAACTCCAATTGCCTTAAATAAATAAATAAGTAAATAAATACTTGTTGACTGACCAAAAATGTAAAATACAAGAGCTAAAACCCTCAATATTTGCATAGTTCCTTAGCTGAAGAAAGGGAACATGGTTCAGTGGAAAGGTCACTGGATTTGGCTTGGAATGTTGGCTCTCCCACATACAACCTATATTTTGTTGGAGCAAATCACTTTTCAACTCAGTGGAGTTCATTTTACTTGTTTGTTAATGGAAGGGGGTTGCACTTGATAACCTTTTAAATCCCTTCCAATTCTGAATTTATGATCCTATAAGCTGATGAAGACACTTAAAAATGTTCTTGATTAAATAATTAACGTATTACTACAAAGCAAGAGAAGGAAAAGCACTACTGTACATATTTAGAAGATGAGCAGGCTGAAGCATGTGGTATTCTGGGCACATAACAACATGCCATAGACAAATGGAGAATAAAACTCAAAATATATAATATCCTCTATTCCTGACCCATGTTTTTCATACTGTTTCTCCCAAAACCACAGTCTTCCTTTGGAGGTTCTTTGGAAGAAATTTTGCCAATAGCAAACACTTTACATCTCTAAGTCATAAATATAAGAAATGGGGGTTGTGAAGGATGATAAGCAATACAGAGGGACTAGATAATCTCAGAAGCCTGAAATACATTAGATCACACTAGTCACTTGGGTTCTTCACAAATTTGTGCAAATAAATAATGAAACATCAGTTACGTCTTCTAAAAATGCCTCTTAATTTATTACCTGTAATTAGAATAAATTTGGTAGAGTACAAATATGGCTGCTGAAAGCCATTCCAGAAACTGAAATATAGAGCTGCTGCTCAGCATCCTCCTACTCAGGGAGGAAAATGAGGCCAAGCCAAGGCCAGCCAGAACGGTCACCACTGCATTGCTCTGCATCCAGAAGCGTTCTACCTAGGAAGCATTAAATGAACAAGATGTGTTCAGCAGACTAGCATATGTATTTGTACCATACATAAAAATACCTTTAAATGCTCTCCTGCAAGAACTAATTACTACTGCCACTATTAGTTTGCTGGCATCCAAGTCTTTCAAGCTAATTCCTCTGACCTATTCCTTATTAACCCTATAACTTTTCTATCCAAATACTAAAAAATTGTATCCCTATAGTCTTGCAAAGTGCCTGGCACATAGTGGGCACTTAATTTTAATGACTGATTAATCAGAATCAGGTAGTGGATATGTGAAAAAGAAGATGTGAGAGAGGTGGCAGAGGTAGAAATGAGAAGATGTGGGAATCAAATGGACCCATGGAGGGAGGGAAACTGAGGAGTCAAAGATAACATCAAGGTTGAAGACTTGGGTGACTCTAACGATGGTGGTGCCCTTGAAAGAAACAGGCAAATTCAAAAGAGGGATAGTTTTAAGAGGAAAGATAATGAGTTATTGCTTTGGACCTATTGAGTTTTAAATGCCTATCTATGGGACATCCAGTTCGATATTCCACTACACAGCGGATGGTGTAGAAGTGGAGCTCAGGAGAGTTTGGACTAGAGGCAATGATCAGAAAATTATCTATATTGAGATGATAATTAAACCCAATGGACTGATGACATTACCAAGTGAGAGAGTATGAGAAGAAAGGAGAAGAAAATAAAGGACAAAGAGAAGCTTGACATTTTCTGCTTAAACAGATGGAAGAGAAATGAAATAGGGATTACATGCAATTCTAATCTCCAGTTCTATCTCTAGGCTGAACAATGCATTCAGCCTGACAGAAATAAATTTCATATCCTGGAAATAATTATATTTTAAACAGGAACAAAGCAGGAGCTATAGTAGTAGTTGACTAAATGAAACCCACTTTGAATTTATTTGTATTTACCTACCGTTAATCAACTGATGGATTTTTAAAAGGTCATAACTCTAATTTAATTTTGCATTCTCATTATTATTTTTACTTCTAAAGTGTTTGTTAAGAAGTAAGCTGATGAAGCCTTACAAAAGTCTAGATGAAGGGAAATAACTGTGTGAAACTTACCACACCCATGAAAAGAGGTTTTGAAATATCTAAATTTGCTCTCCAAGCAAAGAACAACGAATAAACACAAAGCATTCCAACAAAAAGCCAAACCAATGGTGGATTTTGTTTGTTCCTGTAAGACATAATACAACAATGTCGGGGTTTTTTTATTTTGGATTTAAAATAAAAAATAAACATTACAAAAACTGAAATGAACTTTTTTAATGTCAGTAGATGCTTTTTGGTACCTCTTTGTATAAACAGGTATCAAGAAAGATTTGTTTACATTTCAGAGGAAAGTAATAAATATTTCCTCATTTGGAGTTGAGGTAGAGCTCTTATGGAACTGCAAATGGCACTACTTTTTGAAGAGATGAAATGGAGGCAGAGTTAGCTACACAGTAGGCCTATTGTGAAGGATATTTGTCATCTGGGTTTTACCCTCTCCTCACTTACTATTAGTCCTGATTTAGTAGGTAGTCCTAGGAAGCAAATGGCATATGGGGAAGGGGAAATAAGGTAAGGGAAGAGAAGAAATATAAACTTCAGTAGTAGTAAAAAACTAAGGGAATTCTTTCAGCTGCTGACTAGTCTTACATAGCAATGCACACATAAGTCAGGTGAATGTAAACTGTGGACTGACTGTACTCTTAACTTTAACTGATATCTAAATAAGTTATTTTAAACTATGAATGTTATAAGTGCTTTAAAAGCTTAAGACTATCAAGAGATTAACTTGGTTACCCTGAAAAGGTAACATTATTCAATTCAATTTTTCAACATTCTTTTGTAATCTGGAAATCATACAGTATTTACAAAGTGTGTAAATCTGACTTAAACTAAAAGAGTAACATTAGGTTTTTCAGAATGTAATTATATAACCACACAGTGAAAATTCATTCACTTAATAGAAAAAACAAAACAGCAAAAGTCAAGATATTACTTACTGTCTTGCTAAACATAAACAAGCTACAACTGCAAGGACTTGAATATTAATCGATAATTCAACCTTCATATTTTCCATCTGGAAACTAAAAAGTAAACATTTCATTATTTTCATTAGTCAGAAAACAAACAATTTTATATTTTAAATGATTTAAAATTCTAAATCAAGCATTTTTTCCTAAGTATGTCTGATGAAATCCAAAACATATACTAGTCAGAACATATTATTTTAAAATTTCAAAAAATTGAAGCTTAGGAGAAAAAAAGACTACATAGAAGAACATGATAGAGAGTTAAACTTAGGTTATGTCTACACACACACACACACACACACACACTTTCAGAAGAGTTCCAAAAATTGGCTACTGGTCAATTATCAGTTTGTCAATCAAGGAGTGAGATCATCTCCAAGGGCAGTAACAGGTCTCTTTTGACTATACCTCTGTAGTTCAGTTAGATCATGCTAACTGGTTTGACCAAAAGTTAAAAAAATGGTTCTTAGAACTTCAAGTTGACACAGATGTAGACACTACCTCAATGAATTAAAATGTTGAAAGCAATACTAGTTCCTGGAGGTCCTTCTAGAGAACATCTACTTGTCAGACTTAACGGAAATGTAGCAAAAAAAGAAATCTCCATTAACCCTGCCCTCCACTGAGTGCCCAATCATTTCTCCCAAGAGATGCTTTCTTTTATGTCAATTTCTTCTGGTGCACATAGTATTTAGTCAATCTTAGATAAATAGGATGCTTCTTTTAGGCTTAAATTATTTTATCAACTGAAAAAACACATAACTACTATCCATTCCAGGTGATGCATCAACAGCTATTTGCTCTAGGAACTTCTTCTACTTAAAACAGTAGGTAATATTCTTCACCTCAAAGTGATCTCTCCCTGACACCAATATCACAAGATAAAAAAAGCATAACATCTAATTAAGGTGAAGAAAAAAAGTGGAAGAGCACAGAGGCTGTCCATTTTTTGTGACAGACTAAAGAAGAATGAAAAATAAAGTAATAGAACCATTAGGAGAATAAAGACATAATATTTATAGTTTAAGGAAAGGGTAAACAAGAAAAAAAGGAAGGAAAAGGAGTTTTCAAAAGTGAGTCAAATGCCAAGGGAATATTTAGAAGAAACTGGGAACCAAGGTAGAGTCACATCACTTAATGTACTTGTAAACTCCTTTAGTGCATGGACTACACAAGATCTATCTTTGTACTGACCTTCACACCTAGCATAGTGCTTTGTGTACAGTAGGTACCTGTAAGAGTTTATTGAATGAAAGAAGAATGAACAAATAATGGTTTGGATGTTTATCTCCTTAGCAGAAGAGTACAACTGGGTGAAGTCACTTAATCCCTCTGGGTCATAGGGATTCCTCCTCAGGGAAATGAAAGGATTATAAAAGATATCTAAGGTCCCTTCCAACTCTAAAGTCCTTTGCCTCTAAATAAATAATGTACAGAAATTACTACTAATAATGAGGAGCTACAATTTGTCTTCTCTTTCATTAAAAATGCATTTCCTTTCATTTTTACTTAAGAATACTATTAGGAGATTCAGACTTCAGTTAAAGTAATAAAGATGGATAGGAACATTTTTCTTTTTTTTATATTAGTCATTCTAATTTTTAAAAAAATTTATTTTTCCAATTACATGTAAAAACAAATTTTAACATTTGTTTTTTAAAATTCCCTTCCTAATTCCCTCTAGGGCAAGATAGATTTCAAGTAGTCTCAATTTGTCTATTTGTCAGCAAATCCCCTTTTCAAAAATTTTTACTTAAGATTTAGCAAGTCATATTACTTGCTGAAAAAATAAATTGAAGTGGTTCAGTTGCAATTAGCTTCTAATAAGAGTGATTTTTGACTGGACCTTTGATTTCAGTGATATAGGGAACTACAGATGAGAAAATTAATTCCCTCTACCAATGTAGATCAATCAGCATTTGTTCTACAATTTATAATCTTAGAGTTCTGCCTGGGTCACTGAGAAACTAAGACCTGTCCAGTCACAAAGTCAGTATGAGTTCATGGTGGCACATGAACTCAAGACTGACTAGCTTTCTATCCACTACACCACTGTTATCAAACTGAAAGAGAAATATAGGTCACTAAACCTTACATGAGGATCCTTGGTGGCCAGAAAGTGATTTAGAAAACCACAAATTAACCTTATCTATCTTTTAATGTACTTTTAAAAAATTAATCAACAATTGCATTTTAATCTGGTTTGGCCATGATCAGGAGTGTTGCAGATACCTGTTGGCCATGAATTTGATACCTCTGCTCTACATCATACTGACTCTAAAAGGTGCTACTAATCAATACAGAAGTCAAGAAGAATTTTTTTCTATTTGCACATGTATTACAATGGCAGCTTAAACATATTTTGAAATCCTAAATAAATGAATCTCTGAAGAATTTAAAAATCTTAGTTCATTATACGAATTATACGAAAACATTTGTTCAAATTTTGGTAGATAAAATGTTTGAATAATAATTTCTAAAGAAAGGTTATTACCAAAAATCTATGACAAAAAATAAGCTATTTCTAAAAATTCTGTTTTGGGTCATCTTATATCAAACAGAAGTATTATATTTTAGTATAAAAATTTCAGACAACATGTCTATCCTCTTTTTTTGTTTTTTATTCAAGAACAAGTAGCCGTATACAAAGAAACAACCAAAGGTAGAAACATATATCAGAGTTGGATGCTCCTTACTCAGAGGAAAGCAAACAATCCTGACAAGTTTTGGGAAATAAATTCTAGTAATAGAAAATACATTTAAAAGTTATTCCAGGTATTTTTTACTCACAATAATATTTCAGACATACTGGATCCGGTCTCAGATTTGGCCTGGTCATAAGAAAGAAATGATTATGTTCAATGATGCATCTAAGAATGAAATCATATTATGTTTTAGTTTTTAATTTAAAAATTTTTAAATAATACATTTAGACTATATAATACATTTTATCTTTCAAGATCAACATTTCAGAATCTTAAGAAAGTACTTTTTAAAAGAACAATCATGGTAGTGTAAGCTGTTATAATGTTTTAAAAAGAACTCCAGAAAATAATGCAAAGAACCTAACTTTGAATACCAGTCTGGCATAATTATCTGTGGGACCCTGGGCAAGTCCACATATTTAAAATGATGGGGTTAGACTAAATGACCTTTAACATACCTTTCAGCTGTAAATCTATCTTTCTATGATTTACATCATAAGCTAAACACCAACCGAAATAATGTTTTCAGAAGGAAGAGTTAATTAACAATTTCATTTTTTTTAGCTATCTATAGCTTTATAGACAATTCTAATCATCTATATATAAGTTCTTCTACTATCTTTGGTCCCATTATGCCTGCTGATGCATAATTATTAATCTCACAAGTGCTAAGTGACTTTAATTCTCTATTTCCAAGTCCTCTTGAATTTCAATGAACATTTTCATATAATGAGCACTATTCCATAAAATGACATTTCTATATATTGACTATGGCATAAAGAATTAATAAATGATTATCCTACCCATCCTAATCAAAACAGCCTCTCAATGAGACTACTGATTGTTCTTCCATTTTTCATATACCAAACATACTGTAATCTCACTTTAGATTGGGTTTTTCATCACTCCTTAAATTATATATGGTGCATGTTAATAGTCATCTTGGTGAAACGAAGACCTTTAGACTCATTCGGAAGCACATTTTCTCCAAATAGTGATTCTGTGTGTGTGTGTGTGTGTGTGTGTGTGTGTGTGTGTGTGTGTGTTCATACATATATAAATAAAACACCTACCTTTTAAAGAAAAACTTACTGAATTGACAGTATACAACAAATTTGTGAATGACCATAATTCAACCAATGCATCCCAAAATATTGGATTTATTCTTCAACTTTCCTCTAATAGTTTTATTCATAAACCCAATGCTCACAGTGACACCTACTGCTAAAATTATTGAAATGTTGTTTCCACTGTAGGCAGCATAATGCTTGTTATTCTGAAAAGAATATTATTCTACCACAATAGCAAAAAAAAAAAGTGGATTAAATGATTCCACCACATTCTAAAGCATCCTTAAAGGCACATCCCAAGGAAAAGTTTGTCATATAAATAACTATGATGAAAAGTCTAACAAATGTAATTTTTCTAATCATTGCCCAGGGAAAAAACTCAAGGAAGTTTTCTTATACATTTCATTTTAAAAGGATTTAAAAAAATAAATTTACCAGGTTTAATGTTCCATATTCTTCCCTAAGAAAATGAGTCAGAAATCCTGAAAATGTTGTCTGGTCTCCCCAGGTCCAACGAGCTTGATTGAGGTAGGATGAGATAGGCAGGTAGAGATAAGGCAGAAAACCAGCAGAGAAGAATAGACTCAGCTTTAGCAAATGGCCTAGGGAAAGCTCCTGTGTCAAAACACATAAGATTGTATTACAATGTTTACTTTAGTTTAATTATTTGGAACTTTAAGAACACACCAAGAAAAACATGAAATATATTTACAGAGTTGATCTCTCAATTTATAGTAAGTCACCACAAAATACTTTGTTAAACCTTCCGATTACTATGGATTACTAAGAAAATTTCATCAGCCTGATCTTCTTTGCATGGCTGGGTAAAATTTGAGTGGAGCAAATGACATTAGGAAAGGCTCATGAGTATCATATTCATTGCATTTTTTACATTTAAATCATGTCATGACATACATAGATGGCTGAAACCCTGCAAAGCTAAGATAACCCACTTTGAAGTGATTAAGTGTTGTTGGCTTGTATTGCATATGCCAGAAAATGTCCCTCCAATGTTGGTATACTTCAGTGTCTTCATCAGCAGTAGAGTTGGTTCGTTTTCTCTTTCATGATTATATAACATATACAACTTATGAAATACCACTACAAGTATTTCTTGGGTAGCTGTTTTAGATGCTTCATGTAAAATAACACAGTGGGAAAGTCTTTCCATTACAATATTGTTTTGAAATGGTCATTAAAGTTTAAAAATAACTTTTCTTAACCACAATATGTAATGTAGAATATGCACTTTAGGCTATTAGAAGTAAATTTTAAAGCATTTTCTTGATCTACAGAAGGTTCTCATTATCTCACTATTCATTACCTGAGTCTCCAGAGACTACTTTTTTTATTTTGGGCCTGTGATTACAACGACCTCTGTAGGGAATTACACAGTGGGGAAAAAAATCCCTATACCAATGCATATCAGTAACTATTCTATAATTTAAAGTCTAAAAGAATTACCTAGAGCTTTCAGAAGTAAAGTGATTTGCCAAGAATCACACAGACAGTATGTGTCAGTGGCAGGAGTGGAGTCTAGAGTGTTCCTGATTTTGAGGCTGGCTATCTAAGTACACCACAATGCCTCTTTTTGAAGTCACATTGGAAAGCACAAGTCACATGAATGAATCACTTAGAAGATTTATCCATAGTGCGCATTCATTCATTAAGAGCTTACTACATGTCAGTTACATTTACAAAGACAAAAGCAAAACAGTCCCTGTCCTCAAGGAACTTATATCCTAAAGAAGGAGATAACACAAATGTACCTAGGTATTATTAAACACAAACAAAACATAAGGTACCCTAGAGGGAGAAGACACTAGAAGCTGAAGGGACTAAGAATGCCCTCTTGCAGAAGATGGTATTTCAGTTGAGTCTTGAAGAAAACTGGTTATACCAAAAAGCAGAGGTAAGGAAGAAATGTATTCCTGGAATGGGAGATAGCCAATGCAAAAACATGGAGAAAAGAGCTGGAATGTCATGTGTGAGTAATAAGTATGGAATTTTGGACTATGGAGAACAAAGAGGTAATAATGATTAAAAGGATAAATTATGAAGAGCCTTAAATGCCAAGGAATTTATACTCAATCCTAAAGATTACAGGGAATCACCAGAGTTTCTTAAGGGTGTGTGACTTAGGACTGTGTTTTAAGAAAAATCACTTTGGCACTTATGTGGAGAATGGATTGGAGAGGAGAGAAACTTAAGGAAGGGAGACCACTTAGGAGGTTACTGATAATAACCGAGGCAAGAAGTGATAATGGCATTAATAGAAGGGTAATGGTTAATGGATGTGAAATATTAAGGAGGGAAAAAAAGATTTAGAAATTTATCAGATATGTGAGGTGAGTGAAGGTGAGATGTTGATAACACCTGAGTTGTGAACCTGAGTGAGAGGAAGAATGGTGGTGCCCTCAATAGGGAAGTATGGAAAACAGGTGGGTTTGGGAAAATAGAGTATATTCTGATTTGTAAATTTTAAATTTGATATGCCTATAGCATATCCAGTTTGAAATATCCAATAGAAAGTTGATAGTTCAGGACAGGATCTCAGAGAGAGACTATGACTATACACACACACACACACACACACACACACACACACACACACACACACACACACACGAGTCATCTGCATAGAAATGATGATTAAATTTGTGGGAGCTGATGAGCTAACCAAAGAAGAGCAGAAAGAAATGAGAAGGGTCAGAATATAGCCTTGAGAAACACACAGTTAGGGAGCATATTATGGTTGATGGTCCAGCCAAGGAATAAGAAGAACTAGGAAGAAACAGTGTTGAGAAAACCCATAGATGAGAAATTATTCAGAAAGAGGGGGTATATGTCACTGTATATGTTACAAAAAGGTCAAAAAAGAAAACTGAGAAAAAGTCATTAGACTTTGTAAATAAGAGATAACTGGTAATTATGGAGAAAATGGTTTCTACATAGTAATAAGGTCAGAAGGCAAATTACAAAGCATTTAAAAGAGAGAAGAGGGAGTAGATGAAGAGTACAGACAGACTTTTTAAGAGGTTTGACTGAAACAGGAAAGATAGAAATAAGATGAAATGCAGGAGGGAATGGTAGGATTTAGTGAAGGTTTTGTATTGTTTTTGCTTTTAATTTTTTTCCTGGGGCAATGGGGGTTAAGTGACTTGCCCAGGGTCACACTGCTAGTATCAAGTGTCTGAGACTGGACTTTAACTCAGGTCCTCCTGAATCCAGGGCCAGTGCTTTATCCACTGCACCACCTGGCTGTCCCCGGTTTTGTATTTTTTTAATGGGGATATTTGGGCTTTATTGTAAGCACCAGGAAAGGAACCTGTAAGAAAGGGTGAGCTGAAATGTAGGGTGATGATTATGAGAATAATGAATGGGAAGAGATAAGATTAATGGTACTTATGCAGCACCAGTGTCATCTGGAACTAAGCTCATGGTCTGGTAAGAGGGCTGAGCTCTTGACAAGAGGGAGATTACAGGGGTTTCTGCTGGTGCTGAGGCGGGACTTGGGTTTTTCACCCCTGCTGGGAACCAGGAGGTAGTCTTGAGTAACAGTGGCCCAGGTGGGGGAAGGGCACAGGCTCATCGAAGCTGAAAACCACAGAACACAAAGTTTTGCTATCTGATTGATTAGCAAGTTGGCCTGGGGTTATTTATGGACCAGGGAACAGGCCAGTTGTGTGAAGAATCTGCTCCTCCTTAAATCATACCACCTGGGACCCCCTGAAGCTTGGGACAGTGCAGCCTGGAAACAATGACTCACGTTAAGGAGCTAAAAGTCGAATAAAAGAAAGGCAAGATGAGCAGACAGAGAAAGGCGAGGACAACAGAAGATCAAGGTGCACCCTCAGAAGAGGATAGCAATGCCAGGGCTCATACATCCAAAGCTTCCAAGAAAAATATGAATTGGTCTCAGGCCATAGAGGTGCTCAAAAAGGACTTTGAAGATAAAGTTAGAGAGGTAGAAGAAAAACTGGAAAGAGAAATGAGGGTGATGCAGGAAAGATGAGAAAAAAGTCAGCAGCTTGAAAAGCCGAATGGAAAAAGAGATACAAAAGCTCTCTGACAAAATAATTGCCTAAGAATTAGGATTAAACAAATGGAAGCTAGTGAATTTATGAAAAACCAAGATACAAGAAAGCAAATCCAAATGAATAAAAAAACAGAGGGCAATGTGAAATATCTTCTTGGAAAAACTGCTGACCTGGAAAATAGGTCTAGGAGAGACAATCTGAAAATTATTGGTCTACCTGAAAACCATGATCAAAGAAAGAGCTTAGACATCATCTTCCAAGAAATCATAAGGGGAAATTGCCCTGATATTCTAGAAGCAGAAGGTAAAATAGAAATTTAAAGAATCCACCTATCACCTCCTGAAAGAGATCCCAAAAGGAAAACTCCCAGGAATATTTTAGCCAAATTCCAGAGCTTCCAGGTCAAGGAGAAAATATTGCAAGCTGCCAAAAAAAAAAGAATTCAAGTACTGCAGAGTCCCAGTCAGGATAACACAAGAACTAGCAGCTTCTACATTAAAGGATCAAAGGGCATGGAATATGATAGTCCACAGGGCAAAGGAATTGGGATTACAACCAAGAATCACATAGCCAGCAAAACTGATTATAATCTTTCAGAGGAAAAAATGGGACATCAATAAAAATGATCACTTTCAGGTATTTGTGATGAAAAGACCTGAACTGAATGGAAAATTTGACTTTCAAATACAAGACCCTAGAGAACCAGAAAAAGTTGGAGTTAGGTGACATGCCTGGGGTCTTGCACTGGGTGAGTGTCTTATGTCTGAGGCCAGAGTGGGGCTGGGGTCCTCCTGGGTCAAGGGTGAATGCTTTGTCCACTGTGTCACCTAGCTGCCCCATGATGACATCTTTAGGGTAAAATTGAGGGGTGAGAGGAATGCACTGGGGGAGAGGGAAGGGGAGAAGTAGCATGGGGTCAAATCCCACATGAAAGAAACAGGAAAGGGCTTATGGAGTAGGGGAAGAAATGGGGGAGGAGCAGGGCAGTAAATGAACTTTATATACATCAGAATAGGCTCAAAGTCCTTAATCTCATCAGAATCTGCTCAAGGAGGGAATAACACAGGCACTCAATTGGGTGGAGTAATCTATCTAACCCTTCAGGAAAATAGGAGGGGAAGGGGATAAAGAAGGGAGGGCAGATTGGGGGAGGGGACAGTCAGAAGCAAATCCCTTTTGAAGGATAGGGTGAAAGAAGATGGATAATAGAGTAAATATCATGGGAAAGAGAATGGGATGGAGGGAAACAGTTAACAATAGTAATTGTGAAAAAGAGAAAAGGGAGAAAATTGTGCAAAAAATATTCATAGCAACTCTTTGTGGTTGCTAAGAATTGGAAATCAAAGGGATGTCCATCAATTGGGGAATGACTAAAGAAGCTGTGGTATATGATTGTAATGGAATATTATTGTGCTATAAGAAATGACAAGCAGGATGATTACAGAAAAACCTGGAAAGACTCATATAAACTTATGTATAGTGAAGTGAGCAGAACTGGGAGGACATTGTGAACAGTGACAGTAGTATTGTTTTATGAGCAATTGTGAATTGCTTAACTACTCTCAGCAATACAATGAACCAAGACAATTCCAAAGGGCTAACGATGAAGCATACTATCCACCTCCAGGGAAAGAACTGATATTGATTGAACACATACAACCTATATCAGATTGGTTGCTATCTTGTGGAGGGGAGAGGAAAGAGAGGGAGGGTGAAAAATTTGGAACTCTAAATCTTATGAAAATGAATGTTGAAAACTACCCTTACATGTAACTGGAAAAAATTTAAGAAATGTTCACTGTAAAAAAAATAAATAGAACTGATCAAACAGAAAAGCAGATACAAAAGTTCAATGAAGAAAATAATTCTTTAAAAATTAGAATTGGCAAGTAGAAGCTAACAACTCCATGAAACATCAAGAATCAATCAAACAAAATTAAAAGAAAGAAAAAGCAGAAGAAAATGTGAACTATATCATTGGAAAAACAACTGACCTGGAAAATAGATCAAGGAGAGATAATTTAAGAATTATTGGACTACCCAAAGCAATGATTTAAAGAAAGGTCTTAGACATCATCTTTCAAAAAATTATCAAGGAACACTTCCTAGACATTCTAGAACCAGACAGTAAAATAGAAAATGAAAAAAAAATCTACCAACCACCTCCTGAAAGAAATCTCAAAATGAAAACTCCCAGGAATATTATAGCCAAATTACAGAGCTCTCAGGTCATAGAGAAAACAATGCGAGCAGGCAGAAAGAAACAATTCAAATATCATGGAGCCACAGTCAGGATAACATAAGATTTAGCAACTTTTTTTTTTTAATATTAAAAAAAATTTTTTTTTTTTTAGTGAGGCAATTGGGGTTAAGTGACTTGCCCAGGGTCACACAGCTAGTAAGTGTTAAGTGTCTGAGGCTGGATTTGAACTCAGGTCCTCCTGACTCCAGGGCTGGTGCTCTATCCACTGTGCCACCTAGCCGCCCAGATTTAGCAACTTCTAAATGAAAGGATCAGTGGACTTAGAATATGGTGTTCCAGAGGACAAATGATCTAGGATAACAACCAAAAATCCCCTATCCAGAAAAGCTAAGTATAATCCTTTAGGGGGAAAATTTTATATTTAGTGAAATAAAGGACTTTTAAGCACTCCTGATAAAAAAGACTAGAGTTGAATAGAAAATCTGATTTTCAAATACAAGACTCAAGAGAAGTTTAAAAAGGAAAACAGGAAAGAGTAATCATAAAGAATTCAATAAAGTTAAACTGTTTACATTTCCACATGGGAAGATGGCACTTGTACCTCTTAAGAACTTTCTCATTATCAGGACAGTTAAAAGGAGTATACATAAACAGAGGGCTCAGTTGTGAGTTAAATATGAAGGGATGATACCTAAAAAAATAAAATTAATGGGTGAGAAAGAGGAATGCACTAGGAGAAGGGGGAAGGGAGAGACAGAATGGGGTAAGTTATCTCACATATGAGAGGTACAACAAAGCTTTAAAGTGGAGGGGAAGATGGGAGAGGTAGGTGGGGGCACTTCAACTTACACTCAATGGAATTGGTTCAAAGAGGGAAGAACATACACAGTTAGGTTTAGAATTCTATCTTAATCTATAGGAAAGCGGGGGGGGCACTGATAGAAGTGAGGATTGATTGAGGGAGGGGGTGGTCAGAAGCAAAACACTTTTAAGAAGGAACAAGGTTAAGGGAGAGAGAGACAGGCAGTAATGGGGAAATAGGATAAAGGGAAACACACAGCAATCTTAACTGAAAAAAAAGTGCAGCAAATATCTCTGATCAAGGTCTCATTTCTCAAATCTATAGAGAGCTGAGTCAAATTTGTAAAAATAACAGCCATTCTTCAATTGATAAAATGATTAAAGGGTATGAACAGGAAGCTTTCAGAAGAAAAAAATCAAAATTATAGTCATATGAAAAAAATGCTCTAAAACACTATTGAGTAGATAAATGCAATTAAACAACTTTGTGGTACCACTCCACACCTATCAGATTGGCTAATATGACAGAAAGGAAAATGACAAGTGTTGGAGGGGAGGTGGGAAAAGTGAGACACTACTGAATTGTTGGTGGAGTTGTGAACTGATTCAACCATTCTGGAGAGCAATTTGGAACTAAATGCCCAAAGAGCTAAAAAACTGCAAACCTTTTGACCCAGCAATACCACTGCTAGATCAGTATGCCAAAGGGATAAACAAAAAAAAGGATCTATATGTACATAAATATTTATAGCAGCTTTTTGTCATAGCAAAGAATCAGAAACTATGGAGATGCCCATCAACTGGGGAATGGCTAAACAAATTGTGGTACATGAATGTGATGGAATACTATTATGCTATAAGAAATGATGAGTAGGATGCTCTCAGAAAAACCTGGAAAGACATGAACTGATGCAAAGTGAAGTGAGAAGAATCAGGAGAAGAGTATACACAGCAACAATTATACAGGGATCAGTTGTGAAAGACCTAACTATTCTCAACAGTACTATGATCCAAGACAATTCTCAAAAGACTTCTGATGAAAAATATTATTCATCTCCAGAGAAAGAACTAGAGTCTAAATGCACATCAAAGCATACTTTTTTTAAACTTTATTTTTCGTGGGTTTGGGGAGGGGGAGGATTGGTGTATTTTCATTCACATGACTAATATAGAAATGTTTTTACATGATTGCACACGTATAACCTATATCAAATTGCTTGCCTTCTTAATGAGTAGGGAGGGGAGCAAGGGAGAGAATGTGGAACTCAAAGTTTTAAAAAAAACATGTTAAAATTATTTTACATGTAATGGGGGAAAATAAAATATCAAATAAATATAATTTTTTCAAAAAAGAGAGAGAAAAAAAGGTTCATAGAATGAACTTGTGCTACATATCTCCTGGCAATAGCTTTATATAAAGGCCATTATAAGTTCTGGAATAGAAGTCTGATATGATAAGGGGAATTTCTGGTTTTTTAGGATTCTTTCAATATCAACTCTCCTCATTCCATCCAAAGCACCATATATTGTGGTCTCTGAAAGCATCTTCTCAAGCCATCTTGTTCAACTCTTTCATTTTGTAGATGAAAAAAACTGAGGCCCAGAGTCTTATTTTTATTCATTTCAAAATTTAAATTTTTTTCTTTTTTACTATGATCTTAAACATCCACAACCATGATTATTTCAATATTCAAAGTACTGAAGAGAACTGGAAAATTGTGAACTTCCATCATATTGTTTGTTTATATACACACATATATATACTTAACATGATAATAATAAAACTGCCTTATCTGAATGTCCTTCTGCTTTCTCCAATAGAGTTTTTTGTTTTGTTTTTTTTTTTTTTTTTTTTTAGTGAGGCAATTGGGGTTAAGTGACTTGCCCAGGGTCACACAGCTAGTAAGTGTCAAGTGTCTGAGGCCGGATTTGAACTCAGGTTCTCCTGACTCCAGGGCTGGTGCTCTATCCACTGCGCCACCTAGCTGCCCCAATACCTTTTCTTTTTTTTTTTCTTTCTTTTTATTTTTTTGGTGAGGCAATTCGGGTTAAGTGACTTGCCCAGGGTCACACGGCTAGTAAGTGTTAAGTGTCTGAGGCCAAATTTGAACTCAGGTCCTCCTGAATCCAGGGCCGGTGCTCTATCCACTGCTCCACCTAGCTGTCCCCCAATATAGTTTTAAAATATTTTGTCAATGCTTTTCCCCACCTATTTTAGTTGTATGGCTAACTAATGAAAGTGTTTAGTGATATATTTTTTCTCTTTAGGATTGTCTTTGTTACATCCAATAAGTTTTGGCACACTGCTCCATTGTGGCCATTTTCTTTGGTACAATTGTTTACTGTTTCTATTTGGTTTTTGATACAGATATTTCTTTAGGCTTATATGTTTAGTCCTGATCTGAATTTTAATCTTTTCTTCAAAAGACCCTTACAGAATATAAGTCTTATTAAGCTATAGTCAGGATAAAGTGTATTTAACATTTCAACTCTTCTACATTTTAGGAGTTTTTTATGCCATAACATATGGCCAATTTTTGTAAATGTAAAATGCCAAACTGAGATATATACACAAATGTATATGTGTGTACATACATACACACACATACTCTTTGATTTCTTATTGATTGCTAGAGTCTATCAGATGTAAGTTTCTAAATATTTAGGTCATTCACTTCATTATGTTAATTTTTCTAGGTTGAAAAGGCCATACCGAGGTCCCCAAATATTTTAGGTTTTTTGCCTCTTTCTCCCTGTAGTTTGATAAGCTTTTCTTTTAAGTGCTTGGATGCCATGTCATCTGATGCACTTACACAGAAGTATTGATATTATTTCATTATTTATGGCGCTTTTGAAAATAATGTAATTTTCATGTTTACCTCCCACAATTATGTCTAATTCTCCTGTTGCCTTGTCTGAGATGATTGGTATCCCTGGTTTTTAAATTTTCCCTAAAGCATAAATTCTGTTCCGGGTCCTCATTTCAACTGTGTGTGTGTGTATTTTTGTTTCACATGTATCTCTTGTAAACAACATATTGTTGAATTCTGCTTTCTAATTCATTCTGCTATGCTCATCTGTTTCAAAGGAGAGGCATCCCATTCACTTTTACAATTGTTATTTATGTTTCTTTCTCCTCATATTCCCTTATGTTTTTCCTCTCCCTTACCCACCTCACCCCAAATAGAAAGGAAAAAGGGAAAGAAAGGAAGAGAATGGGAGCAACATTACTAACATAACTGAATATGTCTGATTTTTCTTTCCTGCCTTTACACTCTTCAGCTATTCCAGAAACTATTCAAAGATCAGAAATACCTGGGTTCAAATCCTGCTTCTGACAAATACTGGCTTTGTGACCCTGGGAAAGTCACTTATCATCTCATTGTCTCAGGCTATTCTAAAATTATAAATTGTAGAATAATTCCTAATATGCATTGGTAGCCAAAAAGTAAATAAATAATAAATCAATTAATAAGAATATTTAGTATTTATAATTATTAAGGTGCCATATAAAAATATCATAAGAAAATTGAAAGAACACATACACAAACTGTTTTTTAAAACAGACTGCATTAAAGTAGAAAAGAAAATATCATTAATGAATATTATTAATTTTAATTTAATTAATAATATTATGATGTAGTATATAGGATGCTGGATCTGGAGTCAGAAAGACTTGAGTTCACATGTAGTCGCATGCACTTGCTAGCTGTGTAACTGGACAAATCAATTAAATTCTGACTGTCTCAGTTTCCTCATCTGTAATCCCAGGGATGTTATGAGGATAAAATAAGTTAATATTTGTAAAGTTCTTTGCAAACTCCAAAGCACCCTATAAATGCTGGCTATAAACATGTTAATTATAAACATGAATAAAGCTATATATGCCCCTCCCCCAAAACTTCCATTTCGATCAAGGGTTTGTAACAGGAATGTAGGGGTGCTTTAAAATTAGGAAAATAATAATTTATTTCTAGCTTTATAGTACATTATTCTCTTTCCAGCACTCTATGGTTCAGTCAAAGTGACTTTCTGTTCCTCATAGGACACTTCATCTCTATCTCCCATCTCTGTCCTTTGCACTGGCTATCTCCCATGCCAGGAATGTGCTTCCTTCTTACCTTTGCATCAAAGAATCGCTCTTTCGAGATACAGTTCAGGCACTACCTTTTACATCAAGTCTTTCCCAATTGTCCCAACAAAGACTCTTTCCCAAAACATTTTGTATTAAAATACTCTATATTTGTATTTATCCTTTTTATATTCATTTCTTGTATAACTGTGTATTTTTGCTTTCTCTCCTGTTAAAATGTAAGCTCTCTGAGAGTAGAGATTGTTTCAGTCTTTGTATTTGTATGTCCAAAGCATAGAGCATGGCAAATAGTAAGTGCTTAATAAATGTTCAATAGATTTAATAATAATCACTGCTCATTCACTTTGCCTTCCCATACCCTCCCCCTTTCCCCGCCTTGCCCCTCAGCCCTCCCTTGTAGTAAATAAGTAGAGTCAAGCAAAACAAATCCACACACTAGTTGTGTCTGAAAACGTACATCTCATTCTGTATCTCTAGTCCATTGCTCCTCTACAAAGAGGAGAGAAGCATGCTTCATCATCAGTTTTTTGAAGTCATGACAGGTCATTACATTAATCGGCATACTTAAATATTTCAGTCATTTTCCTTTATGTTATTGTAATTGCTCCTTAAACTTTATTCTTGGTTCTATTCTCCTCACTATGCATCAGTACATACAGTTCTTCTTAGGTTTCTCTGAAGTCATCATTTTTATCATAGCTTATGGTATAAAAATATACAATTATATTCATATATAATAATTTATTTAAGCTATTTTCCAATTGAAGGGCACCACTTTGTTTTCAGTTCTTTGGCAGAACAAAGAAAACTACTATAAATATTTGCCTTCATATCAATATCTTTCCTTCTGTCTTTGATCTCTTGGGGGAGGGTATGTCCAAAGATGTTTAATTTTTATAAATCCTTTTTAAAAATTTTGCTGTATTCAGGGATTATGGTTATTTATATTTTGTACAAAGAAGCAAGACTGTTATTCCTATGGGAAATATTATGGACTTAGATTCTCTTATTTCTTAAGAATAATTATGTTTTTGTTGTTCAATTGTTTTTCAGTTATGTCCAGCTATTCATGAACCCATTTGTAGGTTTCTTGGCAAAGATACTAGAGTGGTTTGCATTTCCTTCTCCAGCTCATTTAACAGATGAGGAAACTGAGGCAAACAGGGTTAAGTGACTTACCCAAGGTCACCCAGCTAGTAAGTGTCTAAGGCCAGATTTAAACTCGGGAAGACAAGTGTTCCTGATTCCAGGCCCAGCACTCTATCACTGTACCACCTAGCTGTCCCATATTTATGTCAGGCTCAAATAAGATCCTTAAAAAGTTTTTTATTTGTACCATTTTACAAGGTTTAAATACCTACCATTTCTTTAAAAAGTCGGACGAGAACCCACAATGCAATGCACAACACATAAAGTATGATCGTATGCTGATTGCATAAGCTAAGGCCAGAGCAGAAGGCACCAATCTTAGATATCTGAAAAAAAATGAATACAATTAATAAATCAAAGCTAAAAATTCAATTATAGTGAAATGTATGTCACAATTAATTCTTTACAATTTAATGCTAAATAAAAGGTCAGATGTGAAAAGTCATACTTAAAAGCATTTCTATATAACCAAAGATGAGATAGAGAACATTACAAAATGCAGTACGGATCATTTTGACTACATTAAATTAAAAAAGTTTTGCACAAACAAAACCAATGCAAACAAGATTAGAAGGAAAACAGAAAGATGGGAAACAATTTTTGCAGATAGTGTTTGTGATAAAGGCCTCATATCTAAAATATATGTAGAAATGAATCAAATATATAAGAATACAAGTAATTCCCCAACTGGGAAATGGTCAAAGGACATGAACAGGCAGTTTTTGGGTGATGAAATTAAAACTATCAACAGCCAAATGAAAAAGTATTCTCAATCATTACTGATTAGAGAAATGCAAATTAAAACTACTCTGACGTAACACCTCACACTTATCCAACTGGCTAATTTGACACAAAGGGGAAATAACAAATATTGGAGAAGATGTGGGAAAACTGGAACACTAATGCACTGCTGGTGGAGCTGTGAACTGATCCAACTATTCTGGAAAGCAATTTGGAACCATGCCCAAAAGGCTATAAAACTGCATACCCTTTGACTAGCAATGCCACTACTAGGTCTATATCTCAAAGAGATCATAAAAAAGTAAAAAGGGCCCACAGGTACAAAAATATTTATAGCTGCTCTTTCTGTAGTAGCAAAGAATTGGAAATTGAGGGGATGCCCATCAATTGGGCAATAGCTAAAGAAGTTGTAGTATATCAATGCAATAGAATGGTATTGTGCTGTAAAAGATGATAAGCAGCTGGATTTTGGAAAAACCTGGAATGAATTACATGAATTGATGCTGAGTGAAATGAGCAGAACCAAGAGAACATTGTACACAATATCAACAACACTGTGTGATGATCAACTGTGATAGACTTAATTCTTCTCAGCAATGCAATGATCCAAGACAATGTCAAAAGACTTATGGTGAAAAATGCTTTCCACATTCAGAAAAAGAACTATGGAGACTGAATGAAGATTGAAGAATACTATTTTCACTTTTATTGTTACTCTTTTGTCATTGTTCTTGTTTATTTTTTCTTGCATTTTCCCCTTTGTTCTGATTCTTCTCTTACAACATGACTAATATGGAAATATGTTTAACATGTTTGTAATGTATAACATATCAAATTGCTTGCTGTCCTTGGGAGAGGGAAGGGAAGGGAGGATGGAAGAAAAATGTGGAACTCAAAAAAAATCTTTACATGTAACTGGAAAAATAATTAAAAAACAAAATAAAAGCATTTCTACCTAGCATGCTACTTTAAAAACTGCTATACAGTTAAGACTATTTGAGTCTACCCTTCTCTGCTGTGAATGTTTCCTTTTGTCATCACCACTACCACAACTATTATCTATCATCAAATATTTATTTTTATTAAACAGATTAGTATTTAACTCAATAATTCAACAAAGGATACTGATATTTACTGTGTTTCAAATGCTATGGTATAAACTAGAGGGAATAAAAAGCTAAGTAAGGCTCATTCACTGATCTCAAGTTTAGAGCTATGCGTGTGTTACATGTGATTATAAATAATCCAGGAAGGTTCCAGAAGACAGATTTTGTACTGGGTCACAAAAGAAAACTAAAATTTCAAGAGGATGACATATATTGTAGTAGCAAGGCATTTCATGCAGAGGCCATGATAAAAGACAGGTTAAGCAGAAAAGGTTTGAAAGGTTGCAAGAATAATGAGTAGTATAGTTTGGCTGAAATGTAGAGCATGTATATCATGTACAAAGAATAGGGGAGTGATGAATGGGAGATACATTGCAAAGATATGAGTCATGTTGTCAAAGACTTTGGAATGCCAGGCTGAGGAGTTGGGATAGCAAGAAGGAGGTAAAAGCAAAAGTCTTGACAACTGTTTGGATGTGGGAAGGAAGGGAGAGGGAGAAGTTTAAAATAACACCAAAATTTTATACAATGGCAAGATTTTAACATAAATAAGAAGAAGGAATAGGTTTTAGAGAAATGATGAAGAATTCAACTTTGAACATGCTGAATTTGAAAGACTGGGCATCAAGGTAGAGATACCTAACAGGCAACTGACAATGCATGGCTGGAAGTTGGAAAAAAGACTAAGTTGGGGGCCACTAGGTGGCACAGTGGATAAAGCACTGGCCCTGGATTCAGGAGGACCTGAATTCAAATCCTGCCACAGATACTTGACACTTATAAGCTGTGTGATCCTGGGCAAGTCACTTAACCCTCATTGCCCCACAAAAACAAAAACAAAACAAAAACAAACAAAAAAAGACTAAGCTAGATCTGGTGGTCATCTGAGATTTAGTGATAGTAATAACTGATTTTTTTTTGGTTTATTTTAAATTTTGATTTATATCTTTTGTTTATACATCACTTAAATTTTTATAATATTCTGAGCTTCTTGCCTATGCCACCATAGAACTATACCTCATAAAAAGTAAAAACAAAGGGGCAGCTAGATGGCACAGTGGATAGAGCACCAGCCCTGGAGTCAGGAGTACCTGAGTTCAAATCCAGCCTCAGACACTTAACACTTACTAGCTGTGTGACCCTGGGCAAGTCACTTAACCCCAATTGCCTCACTAAAAAAAAAAAAAAAAAGTAAAAACAAGAACACTTGAATTAAAATAACCAACACATTAACCAAATATGACATTATGTTCAGAATTCCACATCTCAAATAACCCATCTCTTCAAAGAAGGGTTGGTGGTACATTCTTATATCTTTTTGGGTGCCAAGCTCGGTAATTGTAATTTTATGGCATTTAGTTTCAACTGTTAGATTGTTTTTGTTTAAAACATTTAAATTTATTATATTTAAATTATTATTGTCATCATATATGTATATATTGTTTTACAGATTCTACTTACTTTGCTTCATTAAAGTCCTCTTATGTTTATGCAGTTATTATATTCTGTTTTTTTACAACACTGTAACATTTCACTATGTTCATGTACCAATTTGTTTAACCATTCTTCAGTCCACAGGTATCTATTTTGATTCTAGTACTTTGCTACTACAAAAAAATGTGGAGTAGCAGACATTTTAATAATACCTAATATTTACAAGCACATTTTAAAATTATCTCATTTAATCAAAGAATAATAGTGCAGGAGAGAAAAAAAAGAACAAATGCAGAACTTTGGAGAATGCCTATGTTTGTAGGGCTGGAGAAAAAGAGAGAAGTGAAAGGAGGCAAAGAATGAATGGTGAGATAGGCAAGGGAAAAAACAAAGCAACACTGTACCAAAGAAGCCAAGGAAGAGAATTTCAAAGAGTGGAAGTAGTCAATAGTATCTCTTTTGCAGAAAGGTTGAAAAAGATGGAAACAGAAAAGGCTAACAATGAGGAGGTCAGTGATGCTCTTTGGGAAAGTAGTTTCAACTAAGCCATAGAGGTATAGAGATTACAAGTCACCGAGAAATGGGTAGAGAATTTAGACAAGTAGTACTATTATATAATACTATTTTAAGAAGTCAAGTTCTTAGAAGGAAAGAGAAAAGCAAGAATAAGAGTGTGAGAATAGTCTTTGCTTTTCTTTTTAAAGATGAGGTGGGGTAGCTAGGTGGTGCAGTGGATACAGCACCAACCCTGGAGTCAGGAAGACCTAAATTCAAATCCGACCTCAGACACTTGACACTTACTAGCTATGTGACCCTGGGCAAGTCACTTAACCCCAATTGCCCCACCAAAAAAAAAAAAAAAGATAAGGGACTATATATGTATAACCTATACTGAATCGCTTGCCTTCTTAATGGGACATGGTGGGAGAGGAAAGGAGAGAATTTGGAACTCAAAGTTTTAAAAATGAATGTTAATGAATGTTTTTACATGTAATTAGGGGGAAATAAAATACTAAATATGGATAAGGGAAACTTGAGCAGGTTTGAGGGAGAAATGACTGGCCAGTACAAGAGGGAAACATCAAAGAGATAAAAACAAACTCCCAGAGAACGCAGGAGGTAATCAGGGGCAGTATAATATAGTGACAAGAACACTAGATTCAAGGGACTATTATAAGGATCAAATGAAATAATATATGCAAAGTACCTTAAAGCAAGAGCTTTTATTGAGTATAGGGTCACTAATAAATACAGATACAAAATTTCTAAATAAAACACTAGCTAGGAGACTACAACAATATATCACAAAGATTATACATTGTGCCTAAGTAGAATTTATACCAGAAATACAGGGATGGTTTAACATAAGGAAAACTATTAACATAATTGATTAAATCAACAGATGCAGAAAAAGCTTTTGACAAGACTACACTCATTCCTTTTAAAAACTCTTGAAAGCATAGGTATAAATGGATTTTTTTCTTAAAACAATAAGCATCTACCCAAGATCATCAGCAAGCATTATTTGTAATGGATATAAGCTAGAAGTTTACCCAATAAGATCAAGAGTGAAACAAGCATGCCTATTATCGCCAACGTTATTCAATATTGTATTAGAAAAGCTAGAAATAGCAATAAGAAAAAGAAACTGAAAGAATCAGAATGGGCAGTAAGGTATTAAAATTATTTCTTTTTGCAGATGATATGACAATGTACTTGGAAAATCCTAGCAATTCACCTAAAAAGCTAGCTGAAACAATAATTTTAGCAAAGTAGCAGGATATAAAATAAACCCATGTAAACCATCAGCATTTCTATATATTACCAACAAAATCTTGCAATAATAGATTATAAGAGATACCCCATTTAAAAATCTACACATAGCATAAAATAACTGGAAGTATACTTGCCAAGACAAACCCAAAAGCTACATGACCATAATTATAAAACTTTTTATATAAATGAAATTAGATTTAAATAATTGGAGAAAGATATATTAGCCATGGATGGGCAGAGCCAATTTAGTAAAAATGTCAATTCTACCTAATCTATTTATTCAACACCATCCAAATTAAACTACCAAAAAAATATTTCATTGAACTAGAAAAAATAACAAAATTCATTTGAAAGAACAAAAGGTAAAAAATATTTAATATTATTAATAACAATTCCTTTAAGAAATTAAAGAAGGAAAAAAGGTAAAGGAAGGAGGTTTAGCAAGACCAGACCTTAAATTGTAATGTAAGACAGTAATTATCAAAACTATTTGGTACTGGCTAAGAAATACAAAAGTAGATCAGTAGAACACAGTAGACATATGATACACAGTGGTAAATTACTAAAGTACCCTTGTGTTTGACAAATGTTAAGATTTAAGCATTTGGGATAATAATTCACTATTTGGTAAAAATTTGGGGGAAAACTGGAAAGCAGTCTGGAAGAAACTTGGTATTACCCAATATCTTACACCATTTATCAAGAAATGGATGTACAACCTAGATATAAAGGGAGATAAGTAAATTAGAATAACATGAAACATATTACCTATCAGACTTATAGATAGAAGAATTTATAAACAAACAAGAAATAGAAAGCATTGTGAGATGTAAAATGGATAGTTTTGATTACATTAAATTAAAAAGGTTTTGTACAAATAAGATCAATGTAACCAAGATTAAAAAGAAAGTAGAAAATTGGGGGGGGGGGGTTTTAGAGACTTTTTTGGATAAAAGTCTCCTATCTTGAATATATAGAGAACTTTGTCAATTTTATGAGTATATAAGTCACTTCCCAATTAATAAAAGGTCAAAGGATATGAACAGGCAGTTTTTTGATAAAAAAAAATATATAGTCATAGTCATATGAAAAAATGCTCTAAATCATTATTGATTTAGATTCCAAATGAAAGCAACTTTGGAATATCGTCTCATACCTATCATCTTGGCTAAAATGATAAAAAGGGAAAATGATAAATATTGGAGGATATGTGGAAAAATTAGAACACTAATATACTGCCAGTGGAACTGTGAACTTATCCAACCATTTTGGAGAGCAATCTAGAATGATGTCCAGCCATCTGACCAAGAAATACCACTATTAGGTCTGTTTCTCCAGGTGATTAGGGGAAATGGAAAAGAATCTATATATTAGAAAATATATATTAGCTTTCTTCAGGGTGACAAGGAACTGAAATTGAGGGGATGTCCATCATTTGGGGAATGGCTAAACAAGCTGAGGTATATATTTGTGACAGAAACCCATTGTGCTATAAGAAATGATCAGCAGGTTGAATTTAGGACAAACATGGAAAGACTTACCTGAAATAATAAAGAATAAGATGAGCAGAACCAAGAGAATGTTGTACATAGTAATAACAATATTATTCAAAAAATAAGTGAATGACTAGGCTATTCTGAGAATTATAAATATCCAAATAAACTACAAAGGACCTATGAAGGAGGATGCTACACATACCCCAGAGAAAGAACTGATGAACAGAGGTGTGCATGGTATGGTTTTAGATATAGATATAGATATATAGATATAGGTATGGATATGGATATGGATATGGATATATGTATGTGTGTGTGTAGATATGTCTATATCTATGTATCTATTTATATGTCTGTGTCAAGTGGTAGCCTTCTCTAGTGTGGTTGGGGAAGGAGACAGTTCAGAACTTAAAATGTAACCCAAAATTTTTAATTTAATTTTTTAAAAGAGTATAGGATTAGCCTTGGAAAGAAAAATGGATACTTCAGAGACAGAGCTAAAGGAAAAGAATAATACAAAAATACTTTTAGGGAGTAAGGAGAGAAGCTAAGAGATCCTGAGCCCCTATTTGAAAAGTAGAAATTATCTGCTGAAAAACCTGGGTAGTAGTATGTTTAGGATTTTGAAAAGAATGCTTGAAACAATTGCTACATAGAACAGTATAAGCTAGAATTCATTAAGAAGTTAACCCAATTCGTCCCAGTTAGTACATAGAAGGAGCATCCAGCTGAGGTCAAATACCATTAATTTGTAGTAGACTCCATTAACATGGCTTTGTGATTTTCACCAGTCATGCTTGCCAACTCTGAGGCATAAGTCCCACCCCCCCCCCAAAAAAAAAGAAAAGAAAAGAAAAAGAAAAAAAGGGGGAAAAAAACCTCAAACAGGTAAAGATGATTACCCAGCTTTGGGAATTAACAAATATGAAATGCTAGGAGGTCAAGTGAGCAAAGGATTCCAGTGCTGTGATCAGTACATCAATGAATTGGCTGATCATAGGATCTATAATGGATAGGCAAATGAAGTCAGAATGGGAGGTTGAAGAGGAAAACTAGAATATGGAAGAACAGAGGGAAGAGGTAATAAAGATGAAGAACAGGTTCAATAGGAATGAATTTATGGAAGTTCAGAGAAGTTTCAGAAATAAATTTCCCAACAGTAATAGTGAATTGTATTCCTCATTTTAAGTGAATCACTTATTCAAATGTAACCCATAGGCATCTCATTGGCATTAAATTTATTTAATGTTATTACATGAACTATAAAGAGACTAAAAATTTATATTGTTCTTTAGCCACACTTCTAGGATGCCTATCAAACTCATAATTGGTTTTGTTTTCCCTTTGAGTCTGTGGGTACTCATAGTTCTATGGGATTATAACACATAGAAACATTTCTGTTTGCCAAAGATGATCAAGAAATGGTTTTATTTGTTGACAACAGCTACACTAAAATTCATTGTTCTTATCTCTGGCATCTTACATTTAAAAACTGAAGCACTATTTCATTTGTTTTTGTTTTGTAGGATAAATATATATTTTTTGCAATCATGCTAAAAATCAGTGAACTTGTAACCAAGGTCAAAATGGTTTACAACCTTGGTTCTCAAACTATTTTTTTTTTCCTGATCATGGAAAAGTATTGTTTGATAGAAAGAACTGCAACACACTCTATTGTCTTGGGGTCTAGCCTGTCATTTCTTCGATGTAAGAGGTTCATGGTAAGGCACTTCCTCTAATGATGCAGATCTTTAATCTTCTCTCAAACTTTGAGTCTTTAGAGAGTTCCCTCAACAGGTTATTTGCTGGGGGTAAGGGTGTCACACAGCCAAAATGTGTCAGAGGTGGGACTTATACCTAAGTCTCTCTGAGTCTCAAGGCCAGTTCTATGACCACCACCACTCCACACTGCCTCAGGGGCAGGAGATGCAGGGATGGTGATAGTTAATACAGAATTCAACTTACTAGATAGCCATCACTTCACCTCTATGAACTCCTGCTGTACAATTTGCAAAATGGGACAACAGTAAATCTTACTCCCTACTTTACTGAATTGTTGCAAGTAAAATATTTCGTATCTATTGGCTATAATTGAGGGATAAGCACTATATTCACAAAATAATCCTCTGCCATTTCTAATGGTTATCCATGGTTAGGAACCTGGAAGTTTGAAGAACCTATTTTTAGTGATACCTTAGGGATGACTGTTTATAAGGATAAGACCTGTGATTTCACTGGCATAGAGAACCCCAAAATAAGAACATTCTTTTACCCTACGAGGGTTATTGTGTTCTCTGCTGCTTCAAGTCTTACACAGCTTCCTGGGGCACCAAGGTTAAGGGCCTTGCTTGGGGTCATGCAGCCAGTGTGTGGCTCCCCATCCATCATGCCACACTGTCTCCCATTACTTAGGTAGGTTTGGAGGAAATATGCTTCACAATTAGGCAAATATTCCAGTGACATCCACCAATTTGGAGATAAAAGAGAAAATGGTTCAACATTTTATGTTCATTTTTGCTGATTTAAACTAAGTGGCTTAAAATCAAAGACTTGAATAATTAAGGAAAAACTTCATCTTGTTACTTATTATACACATCCTAATCATGAGGGAATAAATGACAAATCCATTCATAGTTTCCTATTTAACAAGAAACATCTCTAGTGAAAAAAGGCCTCATTTAGTGTCCCAAACCCCAATTTGTCCAGGTAGTGTAACAATTGGAATGACGCCACCTGCTGGATACTTACTGTAGAAGAGTTCTGCCCATGAAGGGAAGGTCTTTGAGGGCAAGACCAGGAGTCAGGAAGTGATGCGGGCTAGTGGGAGGAGGAAGGAAGAGACTGGCGCTCAGTCTCGCTCTCTTTCCTGGGGACGCTGGCGGAGAAGGGAGCTAAAAATGTGCTCTCCCTTTAATAGATAGGAATCTAGGCCTTTCTCTCTCTCTTTACCAAATTCTTATTCTCCTTAATAAATGCTTAAAAGTCTAACTCTTGCTAAAGCTTATAATTTATTGGCGACCACTCATTAGATATTTTAGACAGACTAGCTAGAATTTTAGCCCTTAACAGTAGGTAGTTGAAATGGAGAAGAGAGTATTTATAGCTAACCCTTCACCAACATTCAAAACTTTAGCAGTGACAGTTCTTCATATTTTAGTTGTAGCTTGTAATTGGACTGAAGTTTTTGTTTCTCCTTAGGTAGGTGGGTCATGGGTAGCTGTGTGCTGGAGGTGTAACTTATTCCCCAAAGACTATCCCTGTGGCAGCAAACACTGTAATCTTGTACCTGTGGTCAAGTCACTTATCAGCTCTTAAATTCAATTTCTTCTTCTGTAAAATGGAGGTTATACTTATACTTTAGGTTACTGTGAAGAAAGTTAAAAGCACCATGGACATGTGAATTAATACAACAAACACCTCATACTGACATAGAATTTAAAGTTAGAAAAGATTTTAGATATGATTTAGTCTAACCACCTTGCCTTACAGATAAAGTAACTGAGGCCCAGAAAAGTTAAAGTCATATGGGTCACAAGTTAAACCTCTCAAGTTCCCTAGGCATGTCTCTTAAGACTACAAGCTTCTGAAAAGGTGCTGATCTGTGCTGATAGAGGAAGTTCCTCAGAAGTTTTTCTCTATATTAATGAACTCATAGATCCCCACTAAATAATAAATTTATCCCATTAAGGATACACTTAGCAAAATTTGTGTCATACCCATTAAGAACCACTATTTTATAACAGAGGACACTGTTAGTAGTGTGGGATATGATACTGGCATGCAAAATTAGCTTAAAGCTATTAGACATTTATTCAAAACAAAACTATTTTTTCTACTACATGCATGCAAAGAAAGGGTTAACTACATAGGAAACTGACTTTTTAATTTGAGAAGGGTTTATGAAGGGTAGAGTAGCAATATACAGTAAAATAAGTGAATATACGTATTCAGTCAATATTCTCTAGATTGCTGTGACAGTAAGTGGAACGTATAAGTTTAGTATTTAAACTGAAATTCTTTAAAAAATACAGCATTGATTCAAAAATTAAAACAAAAATAATTTTACTTTGATCAAAATAGGTTACCTTTGATCTGTCTTCTGCAGTTGTTGCCTTCTCAAAATGTGCAGCAAGAGCCATAAGCAGCCCCACAAACAAATTGTTTAGGCTAAAAACCTCTGCTGCAATGGACCACTGCCATGTTAGGCGAGAAAATGAAAACACCCCCGCAGCAAGGATTCCTCCAGCATATGAGCCAGAAAGCCTGCAAACACAGATAACATGAAATCTTCTTTCCCAACAAAAAAAACCCTACTTTATTTTCCATTTTCATATACTGTAGAAGCAGAAATTATGACAGCCACCCACCACCATTCCAAAACATTATATGGTTAATACATTACTTCTTGTAATAATTTTCTTCTACCATATTTTAATTAGAACAGTCATATATTAGTCTACTGTGTAGCAAAAGGAAGACACATGGCTCAATATATGATGGAGAGAATGGGCTGTATTCATCAGATTAAAAATCTCTGATGCTTGAGTCATTTTAGAAACCCTGATAAGAGAATGGCTACAGATAAATGAAACAAAACTATCATCTTTCAGCTTTGTTTACCAAGAGGAATGATGGCAAAATGAACCTAAAAGTGAAATGTATTAAATGAAAAATGTGATGAAATGGCAAAATAAAATTATGAACCCTCACTCTAGTTTCTAGATGAATATTTCAATCTAGAGGGGAAGGGAAGTATGGCTAATATCATGTGGAGATAGAAAACTTGGGGAGAAGAAAAATTTTAATCCAGTAATGTTTCTTCTCAAGAGAGGACTTGTCTACTTGAAAGTAAACCACAATGTTAAGAAAAAAGAAAGGACTGTGAATTTTAAAAACAAAAGAATCACATTTTGCTCTTGGGCACAAAAAAAGGATCCCCTAGTGTTAAAGAGGATCTATATGCTTCAATCCAAGAATAAATCTGGATTGTAGTGAGTAACTTTGGGAATACTAATAGACCTATATGAAATGAGATCATTATTCTGATTTATGACATGAAATGGCCCACTATGTGAAGACTGGTTCAAGGAAATATGGATATTTAGCCTGGAAAAGACTCCAGGGGGACATGATAGCTGTCTTCAAGCATTTGAAAGGTTGTCATGTGGAAGAGGGATTAGACTTGCTCTATTTAGCCCCAGAGGGCAGAACTAGTAGTTAAGGGTATAAGCTGCCAAAAGACAAATTTAGGCTTGATGGAAGAAAAACTTTCTAACAGAGCTATCTGAAAATTAAATGGGCTGCCTTGGGACTTCATTGGAGGTTGTCAAGCAATGGCTGGGTAATCACTTTTTGGGTATATTGTAAAGCGGATTATTTTTCATGTTTGTGTTGGTCTAAATAGCAAATGAGGCCCTTTCAAATACTAATGTAATATTTCTTCTGGGATATTCCTGAAACTTGTGCCCACATTTATGGGTTGGGTTCACAAAGGTGGTTCTAGGGTACTCTCTGATTAGCTACTTATAAAACTATAGCACCCATTTGTGTGCTTCCTATTAATAATCATCCAGTAAACACTATCTCATAGAAAGGCATTTACTAAAGTAGTACAGTAACTACAAAACATTTTCCCATAAAACTGAAGCACACTCTTCCACAAATACACACAGTGTCCATGGGAAGAGTGGGCACAAACTTAAAGAGTATGATGTCATGAGGTACATACATAGGGAACACATTCGGCAAAGGCAATTCACAACTCTGCTCCTGCCAAGTCCCTTCTTTCCCATGGAGACCTCAGAGTTCCCCCTAGGTACAACAACTCTGCTGGGTAGATTGTTCAGTTGGGATGGCAGTCTTCCTTTTTTTGTTTTTTTTTGGGGTTTTTTTGCGGGGCATTGGGGGTTAAGTGACTTGCTCAGGGTCACACAGCTAGTAAGTGTCAAGTGTCTGAGGCCGGATTTGAACTCAGGTATTCCTGAATCCAGGGCCCGTGCTTTATCCACTGCACCACCTAGCCGCCCCCGCATAGTGTTTCTTAAAAGTTTATAGACAGATCTCTTCTGCTGCCAGAGGTCATACTCCTTGAAGCATATTCCAGCCTTGAATGACTGCATCTCTGTAGCTAAGCATTTTCACCTCAAGCATCATGTGTTTCTGTACCTTCAAATGTGTCTTAATCTCTCTGGAATCCGCAATCCAATTGCTAGATGGGGTGTCTCCATCTGGCTAAGTAGCTCTGGTGCTAGTTGACATGACTGATGGAGGCAGTGGTGAGAAAATGCAGAAGAAATTCCTTCCTCCTTCACCAAAAGCTATTCCCTTTCAGGAGTCATGTTCTCCCTCTATTGCTGGCTCTCAGCTGGGAATGACTTTAACTTGATTCTCGAACTACCTTGTAATGACCATTCAGAAAAGTGACCATGAGGCCATAGGGTGTGTCTCCTTGAATTCTCTCTGAGAAAGGTGTTCACACTTCCAACCATCAATTAATCAGTAATTACCAATTAGCATCTATTACATGCAAGGCCCTGTGCCAAGCACACAAAAATGAAAAATTATATGGCTCCTGCCTTCAAAAATACACAAATAATTATTATAAAATGATTCAGGACCAAGTGGCTATAATCTCAATATGTTCAAAATGGAATTTATATTATCTTCTTCCATACCTTTATCTCCTCCAAAATTCTCTCTCTCTATTAAGGACACCAGTGGCTTTCCAATTATTATTTTGCCACCGTAAAATCTTCCCTGATTCGTTGCCATCTATATTACCCTCAATAACTTTATGTATGTGGCTTAATCCTATCAATACTTCTACTCCTTGGTATCTCCTTCTCTCTACTCATAAGACTTATTCTAGTTTATACTTGAACTATTGATTTCTTGGCTGAACAAAGATCATAATTCAATGGTTTCCTAATTTTTTTATCACATCCTTATCAATAAAAAGTCTTAGCACACCCAATAAAGATACTTTATTAGTAAATTACATGCATGTATTGTTGCTATATTACATATATTATAAACTATATTAAAGATATTTAAAAGATTAAAGATTAAATAAACAATATTTAAAAATATTTTATTTCCCTACATTACAAAAACACTTTTGCTCTTAAAAGCAGTCATAAAATGTTTCATTACTTTAGAAAAATTTCTGTGTATATCTTGAGGGATAAAATAGACTTGTAAATAATAATTATTAGTAATTATTTGGTTAATTTGATCAATGTAGCTAGCAAAATGTGTGGATTTCTGTTTTAAAGGTATTTTTATTGTCTGATTTCAACTCAAGTTTTCAATATAAATCCATTCCTCTTTCTTTATATCATTATGCTTAATGGATAGCATTATGCCTGAATTTCTTACTCATATCTCAATATTTTAGTTGTTTTTCTTCATGTGCGAGGAAGAATAAACTGGCCAATTTGGTTAGACTACAGAATGCAGGAAGGAGACTAAAAATGTAGGTTGGGTTCAGGTTGTCAAGGGATTTAAATACCCAACAGGGAAGTTTGTTTATATTTTATATTAGAGTTAATAGAAAGTCATTGGAATTTAGCTTAGTAGAAGAATGACCTAGTCAGATCTGCCCTTCAAGAAAATCACTTTTGTAGGTATGTGAAATATAGTGGGGTGAGATTTGAGGCAGGGAAACCATGGAAGAAACTATTTCAATAGACCAGAGGGTACAAATCTGAACTACAGTCATGGTTGTGTGAGTAGAAAGAAGGAGACAAATGAAAAAGTAGGTGTAAAAAATGACATTGTCAGTTTTATAGACAAAGGAAGAATTTAGGACCAAAGAAGATATAGAGAGCAATACAAAATATAAAATAGATCATTCTGATTATATAAAATTTTTAAGTTTTTACATAAACAAAACTAATATAACCAAGATTATAAAGGAAGCAGAAAACTGGGAAAGAATTTTTGAAACAAGGATCTCTGATAAAGGCCTCATTTCTCAAATATATGGAGAATTATGTCAAATTTATAAAAATATAAGTCATTTCCCAATTGATAAATGGTCAAAGGATATGAACAGTAAATTTTCAGAGAAAGAAATCAAAGCTATGTATAGTCATATAAACATGCTCTAGATCACTATTGATCAGATAAGTGCAAATTAAAACTCTGAGGTATCATCTCACACCTATCTGAGTGGCAAATATAACAAAAAAAGAAAATATTGGACGTTAGAGGGGATGTGGGAAAATTGGGGCGCTAATCCACTATTGGTGGAGTTGTAAAAAGATCCAAATATTTCAAAAAACAATTTGGAACTATGCCCAATGGCCCTTTGATCTAGCAACACCACTGCTAGGTTTCTTTCCCAAAGACATCCCAAAAAAGATAAAAAGACCAATTTATACAAAAATATTTAGAGCAGCTCTTTTTGTGGTGGCTAAGAATTGGAAATCAAAGGAATGCCCATCAATTGGGGCATAGCCAAATTGTGGTATATAATGGTGATGGAATATTATTGTGCTATAAGAAATGACAAGCAGGATGATTTCAGAAAGGTGTGGAAAGACTTGTATGAATTGATGTACAGTGAAATGAGCAGAACCAAGAGAACATCGTGCACAGTGACAGCAATACTGTTTGATGAAGAACTGTGAATGACAACTATTCTCAGCAATAAAACGATCCAAGACAATCCCAAAGGACTAATGATGAAGCATACTAGCCACCTCCAAAGAAAGAACTGATAGTGACTGAACACAGACTGAAGCTACTGTTCACTTTATCTTTCATTTTTTTCTTTTAAATTATTTTGGGGGGTTGGGCAATGAGGATTAAGTGACTTGCCCAAGATCACACAGCTAGTAAGTGTCAAGTGTCTGAGGTCAGATTTGAACTCAGGTCCTCCTGACTCCAGGGCCAGTGCTCTATCTACTGCGCTACCTAGCTGCCCCCCCCATTTTTTTCTTTTACTTGAGTTTTCCTGTACAAAATGACTAAGATGGTAATGTTTTACATCATTGCACATGTATAACCTATATCTGATTGCTTGGCACTTCAGTGAGGGAGAAGGGGAGGGAGGTAAGGAGGGATAAAATTTGGAATTCAAAACCTTAAATAAAAATGTTTATTATTTTTTAATATGAAACTATTTGGCAATTGTTTGAATATGGAGGGTAAATGAAAGTAAGGAGTTGAGTATGATAATGGGATTGTGAACTTAGATAACTTTAAAAATCATGATATCTTTGATAGAAATAGAGAAGTATGGAAGAAGGGTGGATTTGGGGAGAAATATTTAATGAGATCTTTGATGCAGATTGCAAACCATACATACATTCTACAATTTGCTCTGTCCCATCCAAAGTAAAAAGGGGAATGGCAGGCCTCTTACTAGTTACCACCCTATAATGTAGAACAGATAATGTGATCTTGAGGACGGGGTGAGTGTATTAGGAGACAAACATTTTTCAATTATACCCATATAGCTGTTGCTATAGATGCCTAGGTTGGGGTTAGAGCATAAGCATACTACAAAGCAAATACCCAGTGTAGTTCAGATAGTTGCTGGTGGTGGAGTGGGAGAATGTTGGAATTGTAACGGGCAAAGGATATAGAATAGCTGTGTAAGAGACAAGCCTCATGACTGGTTATTATGGGAGAGCGGCATGCGAACCATCTTCTGACCCTATGATCACTCACCCCATGAGGGTCAGACCACACACAGCTCTTTTGAAGCCATGCTGTTTTCTCCTCCCCTACCCCTATATAAGCCATGGTCCCCATTGTGGGAACTATAAACCTAATTGGCCTCTCTGCTTCCAGTTTGTCCATTTTTCATTCTATCTTCCCCACAGCTCCCAAACTGATATTCCTAAAATGGAGATCTAATCACATTGCTTCCCTACTAAAAGATCTTTAGTGGCAAACTATTGCCTCTAGTATAAAATACAAAATCCTCGATTTGGCATTTAGAGCTTTGCATAACCTGGCTCTCACATTTTCAGTTTATTCTGTTTTCAGTCCAGGCCCTGCAGTCATTACCTGGAAAGTAACCCCTCTAGAGAAGAGATCAGACCATCCCCACCAATTGCTGACCAACTACCACTTACAGGGGAGACTAACTAAACCAGTAAGACACATTGAGAGAGAGATAAGATGCAAGATGTACCAGGCAAATCAAACCACTGCTACTATTATGGTTACCACCTCACCTCAGACTCCAATGGAGATTGCCCAGGATCCTGGGTCCAAAAGCTATGGAGAAAGTAGGGTCTTGAGTAAAGTCTAGCCTCTGAAGTCATCATCCAGAGAATCAACTCTTATAGTTTGTGACTTAGCAAATGCTTTTGCAGGTGGTGTAGGCCCTGACTCCTCAGCAGCTACAGCTACTTAAAACACAGAGAACAAAGTTCTCACCACCAAATTGGACTGTCAAATAGTTTAGCATGAGAAATATACTTCTACCAGTAGAAATGAAATTAAAGATGATGCAACACTATCTGCTTTGCCACTGCAGGCTAATGACCTAGACCATTCCATTTGACTTTAAACTAATATATATATATATATATATATATATATATGTGTGTGTGTGTGTGTGTGTGTGTGTGTGTATATATATGTATATGTATATGTATATATGTATGTATGTATGTATGTATGTATACATATACATATACATATATATGTTGTCTTCTCCATTTGAATGTGAGCTTCTTGAAAGTAGGGACTTTTTTCACTTTTCTATTTGTATCCCAAATGCTTTGAATGTATTAAGCATTTAATAAATGCTTTTTCATTCACTCAATCATTTATTATTTCTTATTACTTTTGGCTGTTCCCTACATATAACACTTATATTAAGGTGACTCGACCTCTGAGAACTTCTCTGGCTCTGGAATTAACTTCCTTGTCTCTGTTTCTTGAAATTCCCTGGGTGCCTTTAAAATATAGATCATATGTTACTTTAAACAGAAGGCCCTTCCTGGTCCCCCTACTTCTAAGTGCTCACTTACTCCTGAAATTGCTTTGTACATAGTTTGTGTTTACTTATCAGTATACATGTTTCTATCCCTCAGTAGGATGGAAGTTCTTTTGGGGCAGGAACTATATCATTTTTGCCCTTTTTCTCCAGTTCTTAACAAAATACCTTGCACATAGCAGACATTTAAGTGTTTATTGGATTTACTTGAAAGACTAAAGAAAGGCAAGGATCAACTCCAGCTGTAGTGAAGAAAAGAAACAGGAAAGCATTTCATGAAGGAAGTAGCACCTGACTTGACTCTTAAAAATGGGGAAGGATGTCAATAAATGAAAATGGGCAGTAGTGATAGGGAAGTCTACTCTAGGCATGGATGATGAGATAGACAAAGGCAAAGTGATGGGAGAAAGCAAGATGATTTCAGGGAAGCACAAGTAATTCATTTTAGCAGGATCTCATAGTATAATGTGAAAGGGAACAGAGTAAAATAACATTTAAAGAGGTTGGCTGAAGTTAGACAATGAAAAGTTTTACAAGTCAGACCAAGGAGTTTGTATTTTATTCAAAAAGCTATGAAGAGCCATTGAAATTTTTGAGCAAGGGCTCATTAAACAATCATTTTTGATAAGTTTGTGTGTTGGTACAGATCTAGGATTTTGTCAGTATAGGAAACTCCTGGTTTGGAAGCTCTGTTTATAACTTATAGTCTCAGAGTGCATGGGCACAAGACGTTAAGTATAGAGTGGGCCAAAGGTCACAAATTATTTTCGTCTCCTATATATACATATTTATTTCATATACATACATATATACTGTATATGATATCATGGTATTGTAAATTAAAAACAGAAAATAAAGGAGTTATTAAATATTCTTTTGTCTCACCCTATACTTATTTCCAAGGCTTTATAAATTAAATTATAGCTTATAAAAATAAAAAATACAAAGTATCACTAGTATCAAATTCAAATAGAAATGGATCCCTGTGGGTTGTATATTGACTTAGAAAACTAAAAATTAGCATTATCTATGTTTTATTGCATTTTTTAGTCATTTTGTTAAATATTACCCAATTACATTTTAATTTGGTTCAGGTCACATTGAAGCCTCTATACCACACTATTAAAAAGTGCACATAACAGAGGACAACTAAACAGAATTAAAATTAAAACCCCAAGTATGTGTATTACTCCAAGAGCAACAATCAAGACTCATAGGCATAAGTTTGTAAAATAAATAATAGGATTATATTTAGTAAATCATTGTGATCCAAGAGTTAATATAAATCAGCCAAAAAATCTTTAGTTTATTCATTTAAAAATATTTCACAAATTGACTGAGCTTGAAGAAATTAAGGTAAAATGACTGAATCTAGTGAATCTAAACATTTTGTTGATGTGTTTAAATAAGGTTATGTTAACTTTCTAATTAAAGCATGCCTAAGATCTTTGTACTGACCTTTATATGTGAAGATGACACTATAGACTCATCATCCATAAACCAAGAACTAGAAGATTTCATCACAGTAATCATTATATCTTGCCCTGAACTACTCAGAGTAACTCAATCAATTCCCTTAGTGACCACTAAATGGTATGTAGTTGTGAGACTGCTAGATGAGAATGTTTGTCGTTAAGGAATAGAGGGAAACTGGCAAGAACCAAACCTGTGACCTTTCCAATTCATTAGCATTATATTGGAAAGAGAAGTGGATATTATCTCTGTTTTTAATCACCTTTTTTTAAGCTTTTCATGGGAATCTTTGATTATAAGGTAATTGTGATATAATCATAACAAGAGTTTTGTTATTCTTTTTTGTTGTTGCTTCAGAAAAATGAAAGATGGAAGGTAGAGAAAATAAAATATTTGTTAATTGAAAAAAATCATTGAAAAGAAGTAAATAAAACAAGTTAATGTTGTATACAAGATACCTGACTTAATGGAAAACAGCTGAAAGGATGAAAATAGCTAAAAGTAAAAGGTTCATGATAAGTACGTGTGTGATTTATAGAGTTTTGTAGAATCATAAAACTGACCATATGGGGAATAAATTCCAAGGACCTCATTAAAAAGAAAAAATCTATATAAATGTTTACAGTTATGTTACTTGTAAATAACTAGAAACAAAAGAAATGCTCTGTGATTGAGAAATGGTTGACTCAACTGTGGTATAATGGGTGATTTTACTCAGTACCCAAAGATAACAACATCCTTTAAGGTAATCTATAAATCTCAATGTATCAGTTAACAATTATTCATTAAATACCTACTATGTGTCAGGTACTGTGCACTGGGGATTCAAGTATAAAGAATGAACTATCTCTACTCACAAAAGGCTTATATTTTAATGGGGGAATCTTTTAGTGCTCACGTTAAGCATAAACAAAAAAACTTTCATAAAGATAATTTTAACTTACACAATAATATCTACTATAGAGGATGAAGAGGTAGAAAATCCTAGGAAGAATTTGGCAAGACCCTCCAAACCAAGTCAACAAGTACCAAATAACAAAAAATGAAAATGACTATATCTTAATTAGATATTAATTAGTAACTGAAGGGGGTAGTTCTTTCCAAAACAGCTGTGTGCAATAAGGCTGTTAACCAGTAAAGGTTAAAACCACTATCTAATCAGGAAAAAATTTTAAAAGGATTTCAAAGATAAGGAGACAAAGCACACAGTTTTAATAGCTTCAACCTAACCTATTCAAATTAGTCATCAATGCTGAAGAATGGGAAATGGAAAAAAGTACTTACATTAATTTCAAGGGAAAATTTAAATGAAATGAAACAAATCTACACACACACACACACAAATTAAAGAGCCTAGATCTCCTTGACAAGTAGAAAAAAAAATTGGCAACCTTGGGGAATACCGGTTCAAAATACAAACCTATTTACAACAATAATTATGAACATATCAGAAAATTATAATTTTTCCTTATAAATCCACAAAAAAATTGTGCAAGGTGAATAAACAAGTACAGAAATTAGAGCAAGAGATACAAAGTAAGCCATTTTATCTCTCTCTCTCTCTCTCTCTCTCTCTCTCTCTCTCTCTCTCTTTTTGGGGGGGGAGGGGCAATGAGGGTTAAGTGACTTGCCCAGCGTCACACAGCTAATAATTATCAAGTGTCTGAGGCTGGATTTGAACTCCTGAATCCAGGGCCGGTGCTTTATCCACTGAGCTACCTAGCTGCCCCCAAGCTGTATTATTTCAAGACAGTTAATAGACAAATCTGAGAAGGAGCAACAATAAGATAGAAAATAGAACAGATTTATCGGAATATCCACAACAATTTAGAATGGGATCACCAAATTTGGACTTTAAAACATCAGCTCCTGATTAGGATATAGAAAAGGCACTTAAGAAGACAAAGTTGGGAACAATAACTGGACATGCTAAGGAAATCCATTCCTGAAAACAGTGATGGTTTTACAAGATGGCTCAAGAAGGGATAGACACCGCATGCTCCATCAAATCATTGTGCTGCTTTGACTGTCATGTCCATAAACCCTCTACAGGAAAGTTCACCCAGTATGATAGTGGGTTTTCCTCTAGGTATTATGTGGGTACCAATGGAGTCTAAGGACTGTCCATCAATCATCACTTTCTTTTACTACATAATTACATTTCACGTTTTTTATTCTTACAATCCTTTGACAATATTTTTCATAATTCTTTTCCCAGAGAAGTAAGTAGTTCTTCATTATTAATATGTTGTAGGCTACTCATCCTCAGGCATGAGTATTTGGGCAACTAGTGATTGCCCTTTGGATAACCTACAACTTTTAATTATCTCAACCATTTTATGTCACAGACCTCTCTCTGGCAGTCTGATGAAGTCTATGGCCCCCTTCTCAGAATCCTAATTTCTAACTTAATAAAATACAAAGGATTGCAAAGGAAACCAATTATAATGAAAGTTATGAAAACATTTTTTTAAAAAATTCACAGATTTCACATTCAGAACTGATGCTATAGTGATTATGGTATACTCTCCAGACATAAAGCCTCATTGAAAGAATATTGGTATTTAAAAGATGGGCTTCTGTTTCAGGGAGATACTATGGGTTATTAAAAGCATTATTTGTTGTTGTTCAGTTGTTTCAGTCAAATCTGACTCTCCGCAACCCCATTTGGGGGTTTTCCTGACACAGACACTGGAGTGATTCTCTCATTCTCTCACCAGATCATTTTACAGATGAAAAACTAAGGTAAACAGAGTTAAGTGACTTGCCCAGGGTCACAGATTTAATACATGTCTAAGGGCAGATTTGAACTAAGGAAAATGAGTCTTCTTGACTCCATGCCTGGCACTCTATCTACTGCACCACCCAGCTGCCCTTAAAAGCATTATGGAATTTCACAATTGCGATACATCCTACTTTCTTCCTCTATTCCATTCTAGTAAGAGTTCATTGTCTATCTAAAATAGATGTGCTGCTGCTGAACCACTTTTATGGGCTGCCTACCTTATTGCATATCCTGGTATAGACAACAGATATTCTTTTACTATTTGTCTATGTAGATAATGAGATCCAACAGTTGAGAGCTTTATTGCTCTCATTTAGGAAGCTTTGAAATATTTTCAGGCTTAATGTAATCAACACAATGTCATTCACAAAGAGGAGCACCAGGAAGCCCCCTTCCTTTTCCATTTGTATTTGGATAAACTTTATGAAAGAAACACACTTCGGTGAGCAGAATTATTATATGGTCAATCAACAAGGTTATTTCTGTTGTAATTTTTTAAATTATAAAAGTATTTTATTATTTTCCAGTTACATGTAGAGATAGTTTTCAACATTTGTTTTTCTAAGATTTTGTTTCAAATTTTCCTCCCTCCCCCCTCCCCAAGACAGCAAGTAATCTGATATAGGTTATATATGTACAATCACATTAAACATATTTCTGCATTAGTCATGCTGTGAAAGAAGAATCAGAGAAAAAAGGAAAAACCTCAAAAAAGAAAAAGTAGGGTTCAATCTGCATCCATATTCCACAGTTCTTTTTTTTTTTTTCTTCTGGATTTGGAGAGCATTTTCTATCATGAGTCCTTTGGAACTATCTTGTACCATTGTATTGCTGAGAAGAATCAAGTCTATCACAGTTGATAAACACATAATGTTGATGATACTGAGTACTGTTGTAATTTTTAAAAAGAATTTTGTATGATTAATTTACCTTAAACTTCCTTAGAAAATGGTAACAACATAACTTAATAACCTGTTTTTTTTTTTATCTTTTTTTCCAAATTCTCATTAACACCTCTTAAAACAGGTCAACTAAGAGTTGTTTTGTTTGCATATCACATCATTTTTATACCTTCTCTTAATTTAACATCCACACTGGGTTTTGCTCTAACATGTTGATTTTCTCATTGTACAGAGAGAGGTGATTTGAAAATGACTCCCACAGTGGTAAAGTCAATCATTTCCTATATATTAAGATAAAATCCATTTCATTTATATGGTGTTATTTGGTACTCATCATGTCTAGCACTATCTTTTTTTTTTTTTTTTGTCTAGCACTATCTAATATGCTTATTAAAGGAAGTATACAGGATATAAGAGTGAGGCTTCTGTGTGGATTGAAAGCATTTTCTCTCTTTTATCATTCCTAAACCATATTTTCAACAATACCACCCCTGTTTAGCTATTCTTCTCTAAGTCAGAAATGTCAAACATGTGGCAATACTCCTGAGTGAGCCCAAACCAGATTAAAATGTAACTGATCAATATTTACAAAATAAAAATACAGTAAATAAAGATAACATTACATTTTTAAATTAAATCAATATGCAGTACAAGGATTCAGATTAGTGGCCCTTATTTCTATTTGAGTTTGACAATACTACTAGGCCAACTTTTTCACTGAAGTAAAAAATTTTCAATAAGTACAATCATAATAATGACAATAGCTCATATTTACATAGTTCTTTAAGGCTCGTACTGTAGGGATTAATATTTTTTCTCTATATTATCTTTTTCTTTTTTTTTGCAGGGCAATGAGGGTTAAGTGACTTGCCCAGGGTCACACAGCTAGTAAGTGTTAAGTGTCTGAGGCCAGATTTGAACTCAGGTCCTCCTGAATCCAGGGCCAGTGTTTTATCCACTGCACCACCTAGCTTCCCCTGTGGGGATTAATATTGTCCAACCTACAATAAAAGAGACTGAGGCAGAGTTCTGAGTCAACAGCACTTTATTAAAGGGTCCATGGAGCTCCTCTCTAATGAAGTGGACCTCAGATCTTCCTCACTATCTGAAATGTCCCTTTCTTCCAGGGCCTAATTTTTTTTATAAGGCTTGATAGCAGATTTAATACCTGAACAACATTTGCTGATAGACCTTGCTTCATGAGCTAAAAATGATGCATCAGCTAGAAATGGTATGTCAGCAGGGGGCACAGGGGGTGTCTTGGGTTGAGAGAAGCAATCCACTAACTCAGTGACTATAAGATAGTCACCTGGTCATGTTGGACAAGAGGGCAGTAGACCAGAGGTACAAAAATAACTTAATTATCTCCATCACACTGGACTTGGTCACCATAACAAGACAAAGCAAGAGTGAAGGGCCTCTGGTTAGCCTCCTATAATAAAGCAAGTGAATTTACTATCTGCCTAATATACAGAATTTAAAATCACTAGTCCTATGGAATCATATCAAATTGATTAATACTGATTGGAATAGAGGAGAGGCCCAAATGAATTATTTCTCACAGTACAGTACTTTAAATTAAAGCTTCTTAAACTTTGGTTCATGACCCCATATAAGGTCAAGTAACTGAATGCAGAGGTCACCAAAAACATGGCAATAGTAAAAGGTTATGAAAACCTATTTCATATATCTATATACCCAGGATCATGTAAAAATTTCTCAGGGGAAAGGGGGTCATGGGTGGAAAAAGTTTAAGAAGTCCTGCTTTAGACAACCTCATTTGATCCTCATGACCATGCTATGAGATAGGTATTGCAGGCATTACTGTCTTCATTTAATAAATAAAGAAACTCAGAATCAGTGAGATTAAGTATTTTGTCTATGATTATACTAAGAGGCAATACTTGTTTTCTTGACTCCAGTTCAAATACTCCCATGCAGTCTTCTATATTAAAGTGTCTGGTGATTTAATTTGAAGGGTGCTAGTCAGTTCTTTGAAGAATTTTTCTCTTACCTCATCCTCTGTAACAGATTAAGCATGAGCCAGAATTATGTATTTACAAATACTTATATGAATACAAAATGGAAACATAAGCATGCATTATGTAAACTGTTTCTTGGTGATTTTGCTCACCATCTCTGCCAACTCCTTTATTTGCCTCCCTCAAGAATACCTGTGAGTCATCTTCCCACTCAGTTGTAACTTTCTTTTGTCTTTTGGTTTCATTTACAGCAAAAATATCAAAATTTTTATGATTAAGTTCTTCCTGAAGTATGGTTACTTTCTGTTCACTGGACAATGATATCACCTTTAGAGTAAAAACAGTAATATTAATATTTATAGGCTATATAGAAATTATGTGATTCTTCACACTGCCTCTTTTTCTGCCACTATCACCTAAGAGTCAAAAGTAGGCTATGTAATCATGATTTAGGACCACTTCATACTTTTGTTTCATGGATTGCCACAATTAGAAAGTTTTATCATGCATTGACCAGACTGATAGTGATGAGTTTCTCTCTACTGAGCTACCTTGAACAGCAAACACAGTCAGGCCCTCAATGAGATCAAAGCTTTTCTGGCTGGTGGAACAGAAAATAATCAACAGAGGAAAGGCCCTGGAATTAAGAGGTATTGGAGAAGGCTTCCTAAAGAAGGCAGAATTTTAGTCTGGTCTTAAAGAAAGCCAGGGAGGTCAGTAGTCAGAAGAGAGGAGGAATAACATTCCCTCTATGGGAGAGAACTCAGAGAAAATGCCTGGAGCCAAAATAGAGTATCTGGTTCATGGAACAGACAAGAGGCCATTGTCACTGGATCAGAGTAACTGACAGGGAGTAAGGTGTAAGTAAGTAAGTAAGTAAGTAAGTAAGTAAGTAAGTAAGTAAGTAAGTAAGTAAGTAAGGAGTAAGGTTGGAAAGGTAGGAGGAGGAGGTTGGCTTATGAAGGTCATTGAACACCAAACAGAACATTTTGTATTTGCTTCTAGAAGCAATAGGAAGCTACTGGAGCTTAATGAGCAGCAGAATGATATGACTGGGCCTGTACGTTAGGAAAATGACTTTAGTGGCTGAATGGAGGATGAATTGAAGTGGGAAGAGACTTGAGAAAGGAAGACCCACCAGAAGGCTACTGCAGTAATCAAGGTATGGGGTAATGAGGGCTTGCACTAAAGTGATCACAGTGTCAGAGGACAGAAAGGGGCTTGCTTATTCAAGAGATGTTGCAAAGGTGAAATCAGCAGGCCTCAGCAACAGCTTAGATATGGGAGGTGAGAGAGAGTGAAGAATTCAGAATGACTCCTAAGTCTGAGGGACTGGGAGAATGACTTTGCCCTATACAATAATAGGGAAGATAGGAAAGGAAAAGAGTTGAAGGGGGAAAGATAATGAGGGATTTTAGACATATTGTGTTTAAGATATCTACTGGACATCCAGTTCAAGATGTCTGAAAGTTAATTGGAGATGAGAGACTGGAGGTCAGCAGAGAGACTGGGGTAGGAAAGGGAGATTTAAGAATCATCAGCATATCATAAATCTGTGTCAAATGGTGGCTTTCTCTACTGCAGGATGGGGGTGGGGGAAAGAGACAGTTCTAAATTTAAAATGTAACCAAAAAAATAAATTAAATTTTAAAAGTAGAATCATCAGCATGGAGATGCCATTTAGAGAAAGGAAATAAGCCAGTAGAGAGGAAGGGATTGGAAATAATAATAGAGTGAAGATGACAGACCAGGAAGTCTGTTGGAAGAGACAGGGTGGCCTGGGTAAGGAGTAAGGCCACTTTATCAAGTGAGACGAGTGAAGAAGGATATAAAGACAACACATCTAAGTGATGAGATGAGGAAGAGGGAAAAGAGGGAGTTTATTGTGAATGGCCTCCTTTTTTTCTATAAAATATGGGACAAAGTTCTCAACTAAGAGTGTGAGGGGAAGGAGAAACATGAAGGCCTGAGGAGGGATGAAAAGTTTTAGAAGAGCTGCTGTGGAGAGTGGGATGGTGAGTTGATAAGGGAGGTACGGTAGGACTTCCTAGTAACAGTGAGGGCCCAGTTGAAGTTAGATAACAAAAAATTATAGTGGATCCAAAATACTTATGTAATTTTCTCCACCTTCAATCAGTAGCAAACTTTAAAGTACAGTTTAATGACTTTCAATATTAATGATAATCTAAAAGAAGGTGATGTAAGCTTGCCAAAGGTGCTGACTACTGTCATGGAGAACTTCTATGGCAGACTCTAGACAGAAGAGTGCTGCATTATAGATGGTAAGGTACTTTCTTGAGATGATCCTATTTAGCAATCTCAGAATTGCACTGAGTCCTAGACATTACAGAATCTCTTCAATGAGATACATGATTACTCAAAAGAGATAAACCTAATAAACCATATAGGAAAATCTAAATGAATGAAAAATGCCTGTTGTCCAGACTATGGCATGTTTATAGGCAATCAATTAGAACATTAATATGGTATCTAGGGCAAGCTTTGCAGATGGACAATGAATTAGACACAAATTTGAATAGGAGGAAGAAAAGAGGATTAAATTGGGTTTTTAAAAATTCTATAGTTCTTAGAAAATTCCGAAGCAATTCCCCAATACAAAAACCCATTCTGGGGGGAAAAAACAAAAAACAAAAAAACAAAAAACTGAAACATCACATACCCAAAGAATGGAGTAAATCAAAGGGCAATAGAGAGAAGCACAGTAGGAGCAAGTAGGCAGCAGTATACATTCAATAATGTTGTACATACAGCTGATGTTTGGAACATAATTCAGGAAATGCATGATTGGAGAAGAAAAAGAAAGACAGGCCAGTCAGATAGTGAGAGCAAGGGATAACAGAAAGATAAACCAAGTGCTTTAATGGTCCACACAAAATGTTAAAGCATCTAGAAAAGGGCTTCCAGCACAACAGGTAGGATACTGGTAGAGGGTCTATGGGAAAACAAAGACAAACTCACAATGGAGAATAGAATATGGATGCATTGTGACCTGTGCCAATGGAGGAAATACTCACATCAATGTGATCAGATTCCTTAAAGCAGAGGTATCAAACTCAAATAGAAATGGAGCCACTAAACTGAACATAAGGATGCCTGAGAACCATATATTGACTTAGAAAACCACATATTAATGCTATCTATGTTCTACTGTATTTTTATTTATTTTGTTAAATATTTCCCAATTACATTTTAATCTGATGCAAGTTGGTCAGGGGCTGCATATTTGATACGTCTGCCTTAAAATACTGTACTACGAAAAATTACACCACCACTAAGAATCGCAAAGAACTATAAATATGGAAAGCATATATAAAATACAAAGTAAAAACAAATCAGAAACAGAACAGTGTATATCCATCAATAGCTATACATTTAAAAAATATACTCTTACCTACTCAATGAGATCAGAAAGAAATTTAGGAGTTAATGATACACTGCTATGATTTATGTTCAAGGATATGCTTCACTATAAATTTTAACATAGATATAAAAAGCAGCTTTAGTTTACACATAGTGTATACATAGTAGTGGTATGGGCAGTCATAGTTTCTCAGAGCCTCCATTTTCTTATATGTAAAAAGAGGATAATATACTACCTTCTGACAGAATTGTTGTGAAGAGAATGTTTTGTAAATCCCAAATGGCTAGGATAATTTTTTGCAAAATTACTATGGTTATGAAAAATTATGAAGTCAAGAATACCTGGGTTCAGGTCTTATCTCTGGACCCGAATAAATCATTTAATTTATTAGTACCAATGCACAGGAAGGTGGGCTAACTGTACCAAATCTGAAGCTTTACTATAAAGTGGCAGGTATCAATGGCAGATCAATGGAATAGGTTAGGCACAGGAGATACAGTAGTAAATTAGTAATATACTGTTTGATAAACTCAAAAACTCCAGCTTCTGGGATAGGAACTCAGTATTTGACAAAAACTGCTGGGAAAACTGGAAGATAGTATGGCAGAAACTAGGCATAGACCAATATCTTTCACCTTATACTAAAATAAGGTCAAAATGGGTACATGATTTAGACATAAAAGGTGATACCATAGATAAATTAGGAGAAGGAATAGTTTACCACCCAGATTTATGGAAAGGAGAACAGTTTATGACCAAACAAGAGATAGAGAATATTATGAAATGCAAAATGGACGATTTTGATTACATTTAATTAAAAAGTTTTTGTACAAACAAAAGCAATGCATCCAAAATTAAAAGGGAGGCAGAAAGCTGGGAAACAATTTTTTATAGCCAGTGTTTCTGATAAAGGCCTCATTTCTAAAATTAATCAGGAACTAAATCAAATTTATAAGAATCCAAGTCATTCCCCAATTGAGAAATGGTCAAAGGATATGAACAGGGAGTTTTCTGATGAAGAAATCAAAGCAATCAATCTATTGCCATATGAAAAAATGCTCTAAATCACTATTGATTAGAGAAATGCAAATTAAAAAAACTCTAAGGTACCACCTGACACCTATCAGATTGGCTAATATGACAAAAAAGGAAAATAATAAATGTTGGAGAAGCTGTGGAAAAATTGGAACACTAATGCATTGTTGGTGGAACTGTGAAGTGATCCAACCATTTTGGAGAACAGTTTGGAACTATGCCCAAAGGGCTATAAAGCTGTGCGTACCCTTTGACTCAGCAATACCACTATTAGGTCTTTTTCCCAAAGGGATCATAAAAAAGAGAAAAGGACCCACATGTACAAAAATAATTATAGCTGCTCTTTTTTGTGGTGGCAAGGAACTGGAAATTGAAGGGATGCCCATCAATTGGGGAATGGCTGAACAAGTTGTGATATATGAATGTAATAGAATACTATTGTGCTGTAAGAAATGATGAGCAGGCCGATTTCAGAGAAACCTGGAAGGACTTACATGAACTGATGCTGAGTGAGAGAAGCAGAACCAGGAGAACATTGTACACAGTACCAACAACATTGTGTATTGATCAACTGTGATAGACTTGACTTTTCTCAGCAATACAATGGTCCAAGATAGTTCCAAAGGAGTTAGTCATTTTTTAAAAAAATAATTATAGTATTTTACAAATAAGTATAATAGTTTACAAATAATTATACACTGAGTTGTGTAAAGTTTGGGGAAAGTGGCTTTGGTATTTCAAATTATACAAGGTATCAAATAAGGATTGAGGCCAGACCCAGGTAAGGTAACTCACCACTATCAATGGCAGTGAGCACCTTTTCTGCAGTGAGGGGTTAAGTGAATTTCCCAGGGATTCACAGCTAGTATGTTTCAGAGGTGGTACTTGAATGAGGGCCCTCCTGGCTCTGAAAACGGCTCTCTATACATGATGTCACATATAATTAGAAGTAGTATTAGATGTACTTGGTGGGAAAAATGAACAAAACAAATATAATGCTAAAGGAAAATCTTCTGGCTTTTTCAGAAAATTCATTTCTGAGGGCTATTAACTTTCTGAACAGTTTTACCATACAAATTAAAGCAAACTACTATGCTGATGCTGGCCATTCAAATTTCCCTGGAATTTAAATAGAATAAGAATGGATTGACCATTTCTGTATACACTAATACTATAGAGCCCATAAAATCAAACCTTTGGTGTCTGGGACATCTCATCATTTTAAAGTTTTCAACAGTGTCCAATGTGACATATACCTGTTGCTTTGTGTGGATGGACAAAACTTTTTCTGACTAGTTCCAGCACTTGATATCTTTAGCAAAAGATTATTTTAGAACTCACTGGAGGATGGTGAAGTTAATATATGCCTAGACAACTACAGAGCAAATTCTGAGGAGGTAGGATTAGTTTGAGAATTTTTATCATCTTCCTGTCCCCCCAATATTACTCGATTCAACCAATGTCATTCAAAATATGGAATGTTATTAAAAGAGTGAATTTCATGAGAAAGTTGCTCCATCAGGCAGATACTATGCAAGACTTTCAATCTTGTAACATAAAACATACATTTTTAAATGTTGCTTGTGCCTGGAATTCTGTTCAAAGTCAAATATTAAGGAAAGCTTGGAGAAAATTGCAGACTGGTTTCATGTCAGCAGAAATGTCTTCTTCTAGTGATGATAAATTTGGAGGCTCTGGAATAAGTTTTGCCCCAAACACACTAGCACAGATTTTTGATGTGGTTAGGGATATTTCTTCTTCACATACTATGAACTCAGTACAAGTGTGATAGAAGCATAGTCCAGTACAACACTGAAGCAGAAATGAAAGTTTATATATTCAGTAGTGTTAATATGTCAAAAGACATTGATATCAACAGTGAAGAATAAGATGATTTTCTGGAAAGAGAGAAAACAACTTGAGAAAGGTTGCTTGAGCCTTTGATTAGTAGATTAATTTTGCAGCCATTTTGTACTGCTCAAGGGGGAGTGCAGATTTATGAGAAAGAGGCAAATAACTACAGAGTAACTTAATATCAGGAACTTCTTTAAGATAGCAAGCTCCAGAGCCACCGCTAGATTTGAACCTGTTCAGTCATACATCCTTTTCTCTTGCATTACCTACTTCACACAGTTGTTGTGAGAAAAATTTTCTGTAAAAAAAAAGTCATATAAATAGGAATGATGATTGTATTTGTTCTCCCAGACCTTTACTCATCTGAATCTTGTGAGGCAGTTAATACAAATTAAATTATCCCTATTCTACAGTTGGAACAACTAGTTTAATGATTTGCCCATGGTCATGATAGTAAAGTCTCAAGTGGGATTTGAATCTAGGTGGCTCCGACTTTAAACTTAGGGTTCTTTCCACCACATCTACACACACACACACACACACACACACACACACACACACACACACACACACCTGACTTCTGCCGCCCAGCTGTTTCTTTCATGTCATTAGTTGGTGTGTTTATCCCTTTAGTAATACACCTGTACATAAGGTCCTGCAGTCTTGTTTAACAAAAGCAATCCCAGGCCAATGGAGATTACAGCAAAGAAAGAAGAAAAAAAAAGAAAAACAGATCATGTCATGCTTGATATGCTACCACCAATTCTGCCTTCTTTTGGTTTCTGATCTGGAACATTTGCAGTTTTCTGGATTGCTCAAACTGTTTTATATTTAGCAAAATGACTACATGCTGGTCTTTTCTATTATCCAATTCACATCTTAGGTAAAATTCTGAATGGAACCTGGATCCTTTTGAAATGCCTAAGCATAAGAAATTGACTGTGTTCAGGAAGGGAAAAGGAATTTTAATATTATCCTAATAAATATGTAAATTAAGATGAGTTTTATTAGGGTTTTCAATAACATTAGTCAATGTTTTTCACACTGGGTTTAAAGTTTGTCAGATTTTTCTCTAATGTTTTGTAAAATTTTAGCCAAAATATTCCAAAGACAGCATCCTGTACTTAAATTAAACAAAGGAAAAGCAACTTGTCTAATGATAGGTTTGTTGAGAAAGAAACCATGTAAATGAAATATGTTCCAAAATGAGTATCAATAAGAATGGTATGGCAAAGAATTGGAAATCGAGGAAATGCCCATCAATTGGGAAATGATTTAACAAGTTGTGGTATATGAATGTAATGGAATATTATTGTGCTGTAAGAAATGATGAGCAGGTAGATTTCAGAAAAACTTGGAAAGACTTAAGTGGACTGATGCTGAGTGAAGTGAACAGAACCAGGAGAACATTGTACATAGTAACAGCAACATTGTGTGATGATCAACCATGATAGATTTGGCTCTTCTCAACAGTGCAATGATCCAAGATAATTCCAAATAACTCATGATGGAAAATGTTCTCCACAACCAGAAAAAAGAACTGCAGATTCCAAATGCAGATTGAACTATGCTGTTTCTACTTTTTGGTTGTTGTTTTTTTTCTTTTTTGAGGTTTTCCCTTGCGTTCTGATTCTTCTTTCACAACATGAATAATGCAGAAATATGTTCTATGTGATTGTACATTATAATCTATATCAGATTGCTTTCTGTCTTGGGGAAGGGGAAGGAAAGGGAGGGAGGGAGAAAAATTTGGAACTAAAAATCTTATGAAAACAAATGTTAAAAACTATCTTTACATGTAACTGGAAAGTAATAAAATACTTTTATGATTAAAAAAAATAAAAGTGGCAGCCTTAAAATGGAAGAATAAATATAACCACAAATTTAGAGATGAAAAGGCCTCAGGGCCCATTTTCAAATTCCAATTTTTCAAGGAAGGAAATGGAACCAAAGAGGTTAACTTGTCTTATCTGAAGTCACAAAAATAGTAAGTAGCAAAGTCAGGATTCAAACCCAGGTCTTCTGATTCTAAATACAGAGTTTTTATCAATGTATCACACAGTCCCCATAAAATTGAAAATCCACATATCCTTAACTGGCACAAACTGACTTTATCCATAGTTCCTCAAAGATATCCCACAGTTTCTATCTCCATGCTTTTTTCCCCCCTCCACACCATTCCTTCTATCTAAAATACCTTTCTATCCTTTAAGGTCCAGTTCAAGTTCTACCTACTCAATTGAAGACTTTCCTGACTTCCCCAAACACAAGTAAACCTCTCCCTCCTCTGTATTCTGAAAGTACTTTGTTCTTCTCAGGTCATTTATTGCTTTCCATATTTAATAGAATTACTTGTTAAATAGAGGTATTGATATGCTTATCTTGGTGCCTGTATTAAGGCTATAAAAACCATAAAAGCAGAGAGACTACTGTGGCATAGTAGACAGAACACCCAGTTTGAAGTCAAAGGGCCTAGGTTCAAATTGAGACTGCTTCTTAATAACAATGTGACATCTGGCCAAGTAACAGTGCATCTGAACCAATTTCCTTAACTGAGAAAATAATACTTTTATCACCTACCTCAGAAGGCTGTAGTGTGGAGGTGACATAATGTATGTAAAGGGATTTGCAAACTATAAAACATTAAATAAATATGACCTATAAGCACTACATAAATATGACTATTTATTTTGCTTACAAGAAGTAGCACGGCATAGAGAGGTGACCCTCTTAGGAAAACCTGAATTCAAATTCTATCTCTGACACATAATGGCTCTGTGACCCTAGGAAAGTTACTCAACCTCTAAAGTTATCGTAGACAACTCTCTAAGACTCTAAGCTGCAGATAAAATGACATCTTACATTGACAGGAGTCTCTTCACCTGGGTGTTTGTTCCCAGTTATCAATAAAATCATAGGTCCAACTGTCCCCAACTGTCACCATCCAGATAACAATAAATACTTATTGAATGTCACTTGACCCAAGAGCCTGAAAACCTATTTGGAAACTGACTTTTTTTTGCTTTAAATGCTGGTAAATATATATTTTTTTCAAAACCACATACATTTAAAATGTAAAGATACCATCCCAAATAGTTGCTACTCCTTGAACTTCACCAGTCCCTCCCCTCCTTCCACTGGCCATGCTTCCTGAATCCAAGCAATCACCACTTGTGAGGATGCCGGCTGAACTTGCTTCCGTAGGTGCTACAGCCCCAATGTCTTTAGCAGCCATAACTACTAATGAGCAGAAAATATAGTTCTTACCACTAACATTCTTGGTACTGTTAGATGGTTCAACATTAGAAACAGATATAGTCTTATCAGCAGAAATAAAGATGCATTTTCATCTATCTGTTTTGTACCTGTTCCCTAAGGACCATTGGATGTTTCTATCTGACTTGCAAATAAAATTTCCTACATGTGTTGTCTCCCCCTACTAGAATGTGAGTTCCTTGAGAGCAAGAACTATCTTGTTTTTCTATTTGTATCCTCACACTAATTAACTCACTTATATACTCACTATATTGCTTTGTCCTGTTAGTCAAGAGCCTGAAAATCTGTTTGGAAACTTTTTGTTTGTTTGTTTTTATTAAAATAATTTAATTTTCCAAATTATTTACATTTAAATTTCATATATGCTTTCATTTCAATTTTGACCAATCCTGCAAGTAATAGTGGATTCTAATACTTCACTTTTCCTGATTCCCCAGGTTCATTCAAAGGTACTGTTTGGAGGTAAATTAGTTGAAAATGCAAAGAATGACTTTTTTTTGTTTGTTTTTTTGTTTTGTTTTGTTTTTTTGCAGGGCAATGGGAGTTAAGTGACTTGCCCAGGGTCACACAGCTAGTAAGTGTCAAGTGTCTGAGGCCGGATTTGAACTCAGGTCCTCCTGAATCCAGGTCCGGGGCTTTATCCACTGCGCCACCTAGCTGCCCCCGACATTTTATTATATTGTGTAAATTTAGATTTGGGGCAATGGTATTGGAATTTATTAAACCAATGCCCACATAGAGGTATTTAATAAACTGATGAATATGAATATAAAACATACCTGTCAGATTCATGGATAAGGAGTTTATGACTAAACAAGAGATAGAGAAGATCATGGGAAGTAAAATGGATAATTTTGATTGTATAAAATTAAAAAGGTTTTGCACAAATCAAAACCAATACAGCCAAAATTAGAAGGAAAGCAAGAAACTGGGGGGGGGGGATTTCACAGCAAGTTTCTCTGATAAAGGTTTCATTTCTCAAATACATAAGGAACTAAGTCAAATTTATAAAAATATGAGCCTTTCCCCATTTGATAAGTGGTCAAAGGATATGAAAAGGCAGTTTACCGAAGAAAAAAATCAAAGCTATCCAACTTGTGAAAAAATTCTCTAAATTGCAATTGATTAGAGAAAGATAAATTATCAGATTGGCTAACAAGACAGAAAAGAAAAATGACAAACGTTGGAATGAGGGAACTGAAGGGATTAGAATATCAAATGGCTAGCTGTAGGAACTGAGTGAACCACAATGATTCCATCTTGTTTCTCAACTCTGGAGCTAGCTCAGTTCCCCTCCTATTCAATTATGGGTCTAGTTCAACTGTGAGAAAACGTTATTCAATTGTGGGAACAGGGAAAAAACCTTATTGTACCATTTGAACTTAGCTCTACATAGCTAGGAAGCTGCACTACTTCTACTTGTTGCTTAGACACTCTTAAATAAGGACATAGGTCATATTGATCAGCAACCCAGTCAGATCTGAAGATTGATGCACGGAGTTTTCTCATAATTATACATCTCAAGTAACTAAAATGTCTTATCTGAAAACTGGCTCCATACTAATGAATCAGTTATTGTTTCCATGTTCCTTTAATTGAATACAGATACTTAGGAGGAGTGGAAAATCATTTTTTTCTGATTTCAGGGAACTGCACCTATTCACTCTTCCTTCCCAAATTGGAAAAGTTCCTAATCTTTCCTCTACTTAGAATTCAAATTACCTATTTTTGTATCCTGATTGTTTTCTTTTAATTAGGTGGTCTTATTTGATTAATTGTTTTTAATGTATAAGGTCTGCCTACCCCTATATTCGTGGTCCAGTGCCAAAGCTGAGGAAGGTGACTGGTCCTGATTTGTTACACAATTGGCATGAACTGCTTAATAAATCAATATGCTTGGAAGCTCAAGCCTTTGTTTCCTCAGTCATTTCATCTTTCACCTGCCACAGAAGAGGATGTAGAAAACCTGAAACACTAATACACTGCTGGTAGAGTTATAAACTAGTCCAACTGTTCTGGAGAGTAATTTTGAACTATGCCCAAAGGGCTCTCAAACTGTGCATACCCTTTGACCCAGCAATACTACTACTAGGTCTGTATCTGAAAGAGATCAAAGGGAAAAGGTGCTATAAGTACAAAAATATTTATAGCAGTTCTTTTTTGTGGTAGTAAAGAATTGGAAATTGAGGGGTTGCCCATCATTTGGGGAATGGCTGAACAAGTTGTGGTATATGACTGGGATAGAATACTATTGTGCTGTAAGAAATGGTCAACAGGATGCTTTCACACAAAAAAACTGCAAAGACTTAGATGAACTGATGCAAAATGAAAGAAGCAGAACCAGAAGAACATGGTATACAGTAACAGTAACATTGTACAATGATCAACTGTGAATGACTTGGCTATTCTGATCAATGCAATGATACAAGACAACTAATTCCAAAGGACTTATGATGAAAAATGCTATCCACCTCCAGACAAACTCTTAGCACAGATTGAAGCATGATTTTTTTCACTTTTTTTTGGTTTCTTTTCCCACAAATGGCCAATATGGAAATGTTTTCCATGATTTCACATGTGTAATCAATATTACATTTATTGCCTTCTCAGTGTGTAAGAGAGGAGCAGGAGGGAGAGAATTTGGAACTCATGATTTTTTAATGAATGTTAAAAATAAAGAAACAATATTTTTTAATTAAAAGAAAAAGAATTATGATATCTACCTCCAGAGAGAGAACTGAGGAACTCTGAGTGCATACTAAAACATACTTTTTTCATTCAAAACCAAAAAAGCAACATTACTACTTCTGTTCTAGTTTGGCTTCTAATCACTTTTCTACTTGCTAGTATTTAGGCCTGGAAAGCACTGACCTTACTTTACCAACACTATACCTTCTACATTACAAGTTCTGACAGATCTTTTCAGTACCCCTTTGATAAGAGAATCAGTTTTAAAACAAGGGGGACATCATGACCTATTCATGATAGAAACCCACTTCAATGCAATCAATATGACTCATTGAGGTGTGCTTATTTTTTAGTTTGATGATACTTTTGGTTTTACATCACATTCATTTCCAAATGTATCTCTCCATTATCTAGTGAGCCTTGTCTTGTGACAGATTAATGCAAAGCAGTTCAGTAAAACTTATGCATTAACTTCATCTGACATTATGAGCAATATTTCATATTCATAGTTCCATACTTCAGTGAAAAGATTAAAAGTTAAAAAAAAGTAGGATTAACCAAAATAGAAAATAGGTCCCACTTAAGTGGCCATTAGGAATCTCACTGCAGCAATGTCTGTACTGGCCACCCTCAGTCTCTAAGGGAAACAGTAACCCTGGCCAACCCTTAAGGTTTGTTTAAAAAAAAAGAAAGGAAGAATCAGCAAGAGCTGGGGGAGGAGTGGCCCTCTACCACATCACACAATATCAAAAAAGAGATAGCATTAGAAGACCCAAGGACAAGCCATAGACCTGTAACAAAATCCACCCATCTCCCCTCATTCTTTTCAGTGTCATACAGACTTTGGCTCCAGGATAAGGAAGTTGGTTAGGGCCTCAACATCCAGCTTGACCACAGCATTTCAGGAGTAAAAGCCTACCAGGAGCAGCAACCCAGAAACACCAGTGCTGCAAAGCCCTGAACTATCCATACCAAGGAAAATGGTCTCTGAACTGCTGGTGCTGGATCAGAGAACTAAGGAACAGAGGGAATAAGACAGTCCACCAGGATAGGACACTGTGCATGCCGAGGGCTGTGCAGCACTCTACCAAGCCTGGCAAAGAATATAGCATCCAGCTGGGGCCAGCTCTGACCATGCAGAAGTCAGTTGAGGAAGAGAACTAGGAAGGTGAACTATGAATTGTCCAGTGTGGGAGGAGGCTGAGATACTTTCAGATTAAAGCCCCAATAAAATCCCAATCACAAGGGAGGGAGCCAGGAAATTAGAGATAAGGAAAATAATATGGAAAAAACCCTGCAAGTATTCAGGAAGAAAAAAGCTCAAAGACCTGAAACATAAATAAATCAACAGGAAAAATAGTAACAACAGAAGGAAATATGGCCTCCAGATCTAATAAATAAATTCAGGCATTTATGAATAAATATTTCAAAATAAGGGAAAGTGATCCCTTTAACATTTAAAGAGATGAAGACTGTGGGATTTGAAGAGAACATGAAACCACAATATGCTATTTCTGAATAGTTTAAAAAGAAATGAGAATTACGAGAGAAGAATTTCTGTCTGCACAGAAAAAAAAAATTAACAGAGCAGAAAAATTTGAATCTGCAACAGCAAGCCTCAACAAAGAAACAAAAGAGAGAATAACAGACTCGGAAAGTAAATATGAAGGATAACTTAGAAGAATAGAAGCCCAAAAAAAGCATTAAAAGAAAATACACTCATTATGAAAGCAAAACATACTAAATTCGAAGACAGGAGGAGCAAAGACAATCTAAGTATTACAGGTCTCCCAGAAAAGCACAACAGGGCAAAACCCCTTAATACCATAATGAAGGATAGAATAAAAACAACAACAATTCTGAAGATAGAAAATGAAATTCCAATTGAAATAGTTCACAGATTGCCTCCAGAAAAAAAACAAAAACAAAAACAAAAATCAAGGCTGCAAACTCCAAGACCCATAGTAGTTAAACTTAAACAATTAAATTCTGAAATGAGTTTTTTAAATTATCAGGAGAAAGACCTTAGAATGCAAAGGAAAGAACATTTGAATAATATAAGATTATTCTGTATCCACCAGAAAAAGGAAGAGGGAATGGAATTTATTTTCAAAAGAGCAGTGGAACTCAGGATGCAGCCCAGAGTGACCTTTCCTGCAAATCTCACCTTAATGGTATGAGGCAAAGATGGACATTGAATAATAAAGAATTGGAAACATTTTACAAAGAAAATCAGAACTAAAGAGATTATTTGCCTCTCAGGCACCCCAAACAAAAAAAAATGCAATAAGAGTGAATATATGCAACAGGCAAGCACAGTTATCAGCAACAGTGTGACAGCCGAGACTTGTTTCTAAATATACACAGAGACATGGGTGAAAGAGGAAATCTGGTAGATGTAACAGTGAAGAGGTAAACAAGTAATTTTATGGACAGCACCTTGAAACACACTGCCTACAGCTGAATCGATGCTCTTTTTTTTTTCTTTTTTTTATGGAACCACATTACAACATGGAATGGTGAATAATGGAGGCTGGGGAGCAGAAGGATAAAAAGGAATGAATGATACACTGGAATTCAAAGGAACGAATGAGTCAAATCACAGACTAGCAATGAGGGAAACGTGAGCTCTATGGTCTCAGAAAGAGAAGAGTCTACAGGGGAATGGATGAGAGAAAGAGGCAGGAAAGTTTGAAATGGTCAAAGGAAGAAGGCCTTTCTTTGGAGGTGGGAGGGGGTCTCACTGATAAATGTTCCCATGGGTTGAGAGAAATAGCGAATGAAAGGAAATGAGAACTTTAGACTGGATGAGGCCTGGTGGATTTGGTGCCTGAAAAGTCTACCTGTCCTCAGATGAGGGTGAGTTGGAACAACTATGGGAAACTGGTACTTAAAGGAAAGGGAGAACATGGATACAGGAAGATTTCCAGGAAAATATAGGAAAAAACCAACAAGAGAAGGTATAGATCAGTGGTAGGTAGCATAATCAAGGACATGGGGTGGGGCCCTACAACATGGGGCAGCATCCTCTCTCCATCGCCAATAATTGACATTATTCTAAAATCCATGAGTCAAGCTTTCCAGGGCAGTAGCAAAAAGTGACTAGAGAGGGAAGTCTAGAATATATACTAGAAGGCTTGATTACATGAATAATATAGAGAAAAGAGAGAAACCAGATAATTACAAGGGTCATAAATCAGAGTATGAGGGTCTAGAGTAAACAGGAAAATGAAAAAGGAAAATGGAAATAAAATCTTAAAACTAAGGAACAGGACTAGCTGAAGGAGAGGACAGGAAGGGGAAATATCAAATGAGAAGAGGGGACCAAGGGGAAGGGGAAAAGAGAGCCAGTAGCAACAGGACTGCTAATAAAATATACTAAAATAACTGTGTTTAGAAAAGAAGAGAGGACTTGAAACCGAAAAGTTCCTGGAAAGACAACATTAATTCATCTAAGATGGGAAGAAAAGAGATCAAATGGGAAAAAAATATTAATTGAAGTTCTCTGATACAAGTTTGGTATCTAAGAAATAAATAAATACACACACACACACATATATGATTAGCAGCCATTCCCTAATAAATAAATGGTCAAAGGATATGAATAATTCTCAAAAGAACTACAAAACATTCACAACCACATAAAAATGCTCCAAATTAATATAAATAAAAGAATGTCAATCAAAACCAGAATGAGATATCACCTCATTCCTCCAAAACTGGCAAAAATGGCAAAAGTCACTGTTAAAAGGTTTGTGGAAAAATCAGCACACTAATACATTGTTGGTGAAGCTATGAAATGGCTTGGAAAGCAATTTGTAATTAGACAAATAAAGTGACTAAAACATCCATACACTCTGAACCATTACTGAGCATATACCCCAAAGAAAGTACTGATATAAGAAAAGTCCTTATTTATTTCAAAATATTTATAGCAGAACTTTTTTGTGATAGCTAATTATTGGAAACAAAGTAGATGCCTATAAATTGTATTTAATAGAGGGCCATAGAAACATAGATTAAAGCTAATTAGAAACTAAATAATTCAATCCTAAAGAATGAGTGAGTCAAAGAACAAATCATAGAAACAATCATTTCATTAAAGAGAATGACAACAATGAGACAATATTCCAAAATCTGTGGGCTTCAGCCAAAGAACTACTTAGGGGAAAATGTTTATTTCTAAATGCATACATCAATAAAAGGGATTAAGAGGAGATCAATGAATTAGGCATGCAACTAAAAAATAAAAAGAACAAGTTAAAAATCCCCAATTAAACACCGAAAAACAGAGGAGAAATTGATAAAATTAAAAGTAAAAAAATAATAAACTAGGAGTTAATTTTATGAAAAACCCAATAAAATTAACCATTGGTTAATTTGATTTTTTTTAAAAAGGAAGAAAACCAAATCATCAGTATCAAAGATAAAATGGGTGAATGTACCACCAATAAAGATGAAACTAAAGCAACTATTACAAATTATTTTGACCAATTATATTCCAGTAAAACTGACAATCTAAATAAAATGGATGAACATTTACAAAAACATAAACTGTCCAGATTATCAGAAGAGGAAATATAATACTTAAATAACCTATCTTAGAAAAAAATATTGAACAAATCATCAATGAGGTCCCTATGAAAAAATCCCCAGAACCAGATGGATTTACAAGTGAATTCTATTAAACATTTAAGGTACAATTAATTCCAATACTATATAAATTATTTTTTTAAATAGGTGAATTCCGTTTATGACACAAGTATTGTTTTGATACCTAAGCCAGGGAGAGCAAAAACAGAGAAAGAAAACTATAGAATAATTTCCTTAATGAATATAGATGCAAAAATTTTAAATAAAATACTAGCGAGAAGATTACAGAAATATATCACAAAGATCATACACCATGACCAGGTGGGATTTATACCAGGAATGTAAGGCTGGTTCAGGATCAGAAAAACTATCAGGAAAACTGACAATAACAATAACAAAAAAATATGATTATATCAAAAGATGCAGAAAAAGCATTCAATAAAATACATTACAAATTCCTATTAAAAACATTAGAAAGCATAGGAATGAATGGTGCCTTTCTCACATTATCTTTTTTTTTTTTAAGGGGCAATGAGGGTTAAGTGACTTGCCTAGGGTCACACAGCTAGTGTTGAATGTCTGAGGCTAGATTTGAACTCAGGTCCTCCTGACTCCAGGGCTGGTGCTTTATCCACTGTGCCACTTAGCTGCCCCTGAATGGTGCCTTTCTTAAACTGATAAACAGTACCTATCTAAAACCAGACACAAGCAATATCTATAATGAGAATAAGCTAAAAGTCTTCACAATAAAATTCAGTGAAGTAAGGATGTCCATTATCACCATTATTATATTACATATGCTAGCTATAGCAGTAAGACAAGAAAATAAATTGAAGGAATAAAAAAGGCAATGAGGAAACAAAACCCATTCTTTTCAGATATTTTGAGAATCAACGAAAAAAAATTGCCAAGCCAATTAACAACTTCAGCAAAATCGCAGGATATAAAATAAACCTATATAAATCACCAGTATTTCTATATACTATCAACAAAACCAGTAGAAACAGAAAGAAAAATTCCATTTAAAATAAAACTGTGCATACCCTTTGACCCAACAATACTATTACTCAGCCTGTATACCAAAGAGATCAAAGGGAGAAGGACCTATATATAGAAAAATATTTATAGCAGCTCTTTTTGTGGTTGCAAAGAACTAGAAATTGAGGGGATGTCCATCCACTGGGGAATAGCTGAACATGGTATATGATTGTGATGGAATACTATAAAAAATGTGCTATAAAAAATGACAAGCAGAATGGTTTCATGAAAACATGGGAAGACATATGAACTGATGCAAAATGAAGTGAGCAGAACCAGAAGAACATTTTTATATATAGTAACATCAATATTATAAGGATGATCAGCTATGAAAAACTTAGCTACTCTGATCAAGGCAAGAATCTAAGACAATTCCAAACAACCCATAATGAAAAATGCTATCCACCTCCAGAGAGAGAACTGATGAACTCTTGAGTGCAGATAGAAGCATATTACCTTTTACTTACTTTATTTTTATTGTTTTATGTTGTGTTTTCTTTTGCAACATGAATAATATGGAAATGTTTGGCATGACCTCACATGTATAACTGAAATCACAGTATTTGCCCTCTCAAGGAGGGGGAGGGGCTGAAGGTAAGGAAAGAATCTGGACCTGAACATATTTTTAAGTGATTGTTAAAAAAATGTTTAGTGCAACTGGGAAATATTTAATGAAATCAATAAAAATAAGTAAGTTTTTTTCAAGTGATGCTTGTGCTGCATCTTATGGGAAAACCAAGATTCCACATGGGGGATGGCTAATAAAAAGGCACATAGAGAAAAACATATGAAAGAGCAGTACAGTCAGTCCTCCATAATTCACACTAACTGAGAAAAGTAGTGGTACAGACAATGCAGTATATCAAATTATTTTAAAAGTAGGTTTTAAAATTCATTATATTAGGTATTTATAAATTATTTACCTTACAATTATGATTTATGCGCTCAGGAGAGCACAACTATATTTTAACAACTTTGTGCCCCTAGTGTGGTAAAATGCCCCAGAGTTGATCATTTTGTAATATTACTTCCTGGAAAAAAAACAAATATTGTACCACTTTCAGAAGTATTGCTTTTGTTAAATCCAATGTTTAGTTTTTCTTGTGATACACATTTTGTTAACCTGTGTAAAATAATTAAATTTCAATATAGTTGAATTGTCAGAGAATTGCTGAAATTTATAATTCCTGAACATACAGTGATTGAACAGTGAAGGAAATCTTTCAGGGGCATGCTAAGTATTATGAAGGTAGCCTGGTGGTTTAAAAAATTCTCCCAAAATTGTCCACAAAGCAGAAAATCCTTACTTTGATAAGAAAAGCTTGATGGTGTTAAAACCATTAAAACAATAGGAAGAACTAGTTTGGGGGTTTTTTTAGGATGGAGAGACTGACTCTAATCTTTAGGGCTTTGAATGAAATTTCTTAAAAGACTACTAACTGTGACAAGTATTGGGTTTTTTTAACTGATAAATAATATTCATGTATTGACACTGGGTAAATTAGGGCATTACAATTTACGCTAGTAATAAAGGCTTGCTACTGATAATGTGACTTTTTCCTTTCTGCTAAAATATATTTTCAATTTTAGTTACATATTAAAATGTCAATCAGAAGGCAAATAACAGAAATCTGATAGGTCTTTCTAAATACATATTTGACATTCCCCATAAAATTCATTAAAGCACTTCTATTCATTTTTGTGCCGGGGAGAAAAAAAAAAGATGTGGCTCCCCTCCAAGCAGCACTGCTACCTGATGTGAATGCAATCTACTTGTGTAGTTAACAGTACCTTCTAACTAGTCAATCAAATAACAGGCATTTACCAGTACTCACTGTGGCTCAGTGGATAGAGTATTGGGTCTGGAGTACCCAAGTTCAAATCCAGAACTAGCAGTGTGACCCTGGACAGCTCACTTAACCTCTATCTGCCTATTCCATGAGGGAAGGAAATGGCAAATCAATCTACTATCTTTGCCGAGAAAATCCTATGTGGGATCATGAAGAGTTGGACATGACCAAACTAGTGAACAACAAATATGTCAGACACTGCACTAAGTGCTAGGTTTACAAAGGAAAACCAATATTGTCCCTAGTCTCAGAGAACTTACATTCTAATGAGGAGACAACATATATAAGTCAGGATACATGAGATAAATACAGAGTAAAAAGAAGGTAGCCTTAGAGAGGAAGGCACTAATAGCAATAAGGATCTAGAAAGGTCTCCTGGAGGAAGTAGTGCTTAAACTGAGTTCTTAAAGAAAGCTGGGGAATCTAAGAGGCAGAGATAAGGAGTTCATTCCAGGCATAGAGGACAGCCAGTGCTAAGCGTAGAGATGGGATTTGGGCCATACAGTGTGTGGAGGGGAGTAATATGTTAAAAGACTAGAAAGACAGAGACCAACTTGTGAAGCTTGGAATACTAAACAGAAGACCTTATACATATAACACGACCATGTTAATTTGAAGGTGGCAGGGCAAGATGGTTTGGTGGTGCAATTTAAGATTAAGAGGCACACACCACTTAGTAAACTAATGAAAGCCTATTGCGAATGACACAGTTTGTCAATGAGGCAGATCAGATTCTGATTTGATGGGCAACCAATCAATGAAATAGACACACCTGCACAGTTGGAAATGGAGGATGAAGATACAATGGATGTATTCCAGCAGCAGATAGGTGGTGTTTACTAAAAAGAGAACCTGCAACTCTACTCCAAAACTGTGCTCCCAAGGAAAACAATACATTCACAATTAGAAAACCAAGATTTGGTTCATCCACATCCTGACTACTGCAATATAGTTTTCTTTCTTCTTTAATTCCCTTCCCCCATTCCTTTATTGTACATAAAGTAACTGGTGTATTTGTACTTTTTTTTAACTATATGGCCGATGGTATGTTTTGATCAACATCAAATGGAGATGGGGAAGGGAAAAAACAAACTGGTTCTTTGAAAATACCCCTTTTTTCCATGAGTAGCATGCTCATTCAACTTTTACCTTTATATTCCAGTAAGTTATTTTGCTCTTACTGTTTAACAACCACACACACACAAAAAAAATCCTTGCATACCTTGTTTGATTGGATAATTTTATTTTTTTTTTGGTGAGGCAATGAGAGTTAAGTGACTTGCCCAGGGTCACACAGCTAGTAAGTGTCAAGTGTCTGAGGCCACATTTGAACTCAGGTTCTCCTGAATCCAGGGCAGGTGCTTTATCCACTGCACCACCTAGCTGCCCTTTATTGGATAATTTCAATGTTTTTCTTTTACCAAGGGCGATTTTATAACTTTTTTGTATGTAGCTGTTACATGTAGGGCAATCTCTGTCTCTCAGTAGGGATAAATTACTATAAAGAAATTGATCCTAGATAGTTTTTCCTTCAAGTCAAACATCTTGTTGTTTAAATAAACTTCTTGTTTACAAAAAAAAAGCAACAGGGAAGAATAGAAGTGGGTTGGGGGGCTGGAAGGAGATTAAGAGTTCTGTTTTGAACATTTTGAGTTTGAGATGACCATAGGACACCAGCTGGAAATATCCATTAGGCAATTGGTGATATGGAACTGGAGCTCAGGACAGATTAGAGCTGAATAAATTGATCTGGGAATCATATGTTTTGATATGATCACTGCACCCAAAGAGAGTTGATGAGGTCACAAAATAGAGTATAGAGAGGAAAGTGAAGAGAACTCAGAATAGAGCCCTGGGGAACGGTGACATAAAAATCCAGTAAAAGATACTGAGGAGTAGTCAGACAAATAGGAACAGAATCAAGAGAGAGCAGTTATGAAAACCCAGAGAGAAGAAAATATATATGAGGACATGTTCAACAGTACGAAATATTGCAAAGAGTTCAAAAAGGATGAAGACTGAAAAAAGGCCATTAAATCTGGCAAGAGAGAGTAGTAACTTTGGAGAGAGCAGTGCCAGTTGAATAATGAAGAAGCCAAATTGCAGAGAATTTAGAAAAATGAGAGGAGAAGATATGGAAGTATTCATTGTAAATGGCTTGTTCAAATTTAGCCAAGAAGGGAAAAAAGGGAAAAATAGACAACTGCTAGCCAGTATAGTAAGATATCTTAAAAATGGGGAAGATCTAAGTAGGTAGCAAAAAATGAATTAGTAGATGAGAAGAGATTAAAGGGGGGGCAGAGAGAGACAGAGAAAGAGAGAAAGGGTATGAAACAGAGAAAAGACATGATGGATGATGGATGTTGGTAGAAGTGGGCAATCTGCTGGAGTAGACAAGAGAGAATGAGATCAAGGGTTGGCCTCAGCAAGAATAGAGAAAGCAGGGGTGATGTCTGAGACATGAAATGAGGAGGGGTAAGGGGAGAACTCTGGCAAAAACTGGTACCAGGAGAACACACAGTAAAAGAAACTTTCTAAATCATGCCTTAAACTAGGACATGATTAACAATAAATTGGTAATCCTATCACGAGTCTTATATTTCTGGGCCTTGTTTACAAAACAATACTATCTAGGACCTTTCCAGCTTATATATATACACAGACCACACACACACATATATATATATGTAATTGCTACCTAATTTTAAGCTATCTCCTTAATAGCCAAATTATGAAAACAATTTTTTTTCATTCAATTTTGGGAGTCATTTATGGCACACAATTATCTTGCATCAAAAATAACTCCTTTTTTGCCATTTTCATATTTAGTTCATGCAAATCACTATCTCTGCAAATAAGGCAAAAATTCTACTTCTAGCTATTCTAAGGCTTGTTGTCCCTAAAATATTAAAAGACAAGTATATAAAAAGCAACTATATATATGTACATATGCATTATATGTACATATCTATGTATATATAAGTAATGTTTCTCAAAGTTTTCAAATACATATGTATATACAAATGTGGAGTCTAAAAGCTAAGTCTAAGGTCTAAAAAGGAAGCTTTAAATAAACAATGAATGCAGCAGTGCTAAAACTATAAGTAAACCAAATAGTTTCTGATTACATCAGAGACTGATCCATTCATTCAACAAGTATCTAATGACTCCCTACTATCTCTTGAAATCAAATCCTATCATAGTTACATCTACTTGCCAAAGAAACTTTGGTCAATAGCTTGGATCTCTAGAATTAAAGAAAACAGAGGTCCTTTTTCCCCCACTCCAAACTCTCCAGTTGTCTACTAATTACTAGTACTAAAAGAAAAAAAAAAAAGGTAACTGAATCTTTATTTTAAATACCAGATAAAAAGTTAAAATGAAAAAAAAATCAGAGAAAAGCACGAGAATTTCTATAAGCATATTATTTTATTACACAACGTCTACTATAACTGAAGGTTAAATATGAACATAAAGCTATTTAATCGGTTATTTAACAAGCACTTAATAAGAACCTGCTATGTGTGCCAGTCTCTACTCTATGTACTGGGAATTTAAAGACAAAAATAAAAGTTCTTACCCTCAAAGAGTTTACATTCCATCATACAGACATGTTAACAAAAAAGTATACATATAAAATAAATACAATGTAATTTCAGTGCAAGAAGACATTAACAGCTGGGGGATCAGGAAAGGCTTCCTGTTGGAAACAGCAGCTTAGCTGAGGTGGAAGCTGATTTGAGCTTTGAAGGATACAAGATTCTAAGATGTCATGGGGAGGAGGAAATGCATTGTAGCTATAGCACACAAACTGTACAAAGGCAAGGAGACAAGAAATGAAACACTGAAGGTCAGCAAAAAAGCCAATTTGACTGGGCTGTAAAATTTGTTGAAAAGTAACATTTAATTAGCCTGGAAAAGTTGGTTGGAGCTAGATGGTAAACGCTTTAAATGCCAAATTGAGGAGTTAGTAATAGGGAACTGAACAGCTAGGTGGCACAGTGGATAGAAGACTGGGCTTGAATCGGGAAGATTCATCTTCATGAGTTCAAATCTGGCCTCAGACACTAGCTGGATGACCCTAGACAAGTCACTGACCCTTGTCCCAGTTTCCTCATTCGTAAATCAACTGGAGAAGGAAATGGCAAACCATTCTAGTATCTTTGCAGAGAAAACCCCAAAAGGAGTCATGAAGAGTCAGACAGGACGGGGCAGCTAGGTGGTGAAGTGGATAGAGCATCAGCCCTAGATTCAGGAGTAACTGACTTCAAATCTGGCCTCAGACACTTGACACTTACTAGCTGTGTGACCCTGGGCAAGTCACTTAACCCTCATTGCCCCACTTAAAATTCTTGAAACCATTCTTTGGGGCAGCTAGGTGGCGCAGTGGATAGAGCACCATCCCTGGAGTCAGGAGTACCTGAGTTCAAATCCGGCCTCAGACGATTGACACTTACTAGCTGTGTGACCCTGGGCAAGTCACTTGACCCCAACTGCCTCACAAAAAAAAAAAAAAAGTCAGACAGGGCTGAAAAACCATTAAACAACAACAAAAAAGGGAAGCCACTGGAGTTTGAGTGCCCCAAGCAGATTTGTGCTTTAGATTGAATATTAGTTTGGTGGTTGTATGAAAGAGCATAGATTTGAAATTTGAGAAACTTAAGGTAGGGAAACCAATTGGGAGACTACTGCAGTAGTCCACGTAAGAGGTGATAAGAGTCTGAAGTATGCTGGTGGCCATGTGAGAGGAAATAGGGGATAGATGCTAGAGCTATTATAGAGATAAAATTGATTGTATTCAAGTTTAACAAAAACTCAAAAATATTGTTGTCACCTGTTATATTCTGCCTGAAATATGTCATTCAAGGGGGAACAATTTAATTTTACAATTACTTATTTTATGCCAATCATCAGGCATAGTAGGAAACAATGACCAAAACCTAAAAGCATTCATGAAAGTCTAATACAAAATAACTCCCCAAATTACAAATGTTTTTTTTTATACTCTCCAATTCATGGCCCATGTTTTGGAAATGTATGTACGTACGTATGTATGTATGTGTATATACGTATGTATAGGCATGTACACACATATATATACACCAGGACTAAAAAATGCTGTCACATTTTTCAGTCTAGATTAGAGCATATTTCAGTCTAGAGTGAATTTTGCATTCAACAACAACCACTAAAATTGGATAAAAGTATACACCAACATATTATTCCCAGAGGCACAGAGTAAGGCATATCATCACAGCTAAAGCCTTGTAACTTTCAAGCTAAAATTTAAGGATGTGTTCCAAATTTTCAAAATGTATATTTTTTAAAATTAATATACCAATATAATTTCAACAAAAATTAAAAATGATAAATTAAAATAAAAAGAATGAAAGATGTGAAATGTTTTTCATTAGCAATATTAAGCAACTTCATTTTGATTATTATACTTTAAATTATACATATTCTAATGTTAATCTTTATTGTTCAAGTTATAAACAGCATGTTTATTTCAATTCATTAAAATGGTTTCATTATGTCATTAAAGAGCAGAAAAGTTACATGAATTTCAACTTATTATATTTATAATTTTAACAAAATATGTGCATTTAATATTACAACCATAATAAGTGATGAGTAGTTCCAGTAGCAAAATCTCGGCAGGAAACAGATTTAGCAATTTAAGTATTTTATAAGTTTTTGTAATTGAGGAAACTTTTCATAATCTGACATTTGTTAAAAACCACTTATTAGAAATTATGCAGCACAGTAGCTGTGGAAATATGAGCTCACTTCACAATTATAAAGTCAGCCTATGTAGTCCTTTCCTATTGTATATAGTGGCATAAACCCCATAGCGGCCTATCAGCTAACTGGCAGGCAGGGGGCTGCTCTATTCAAAGTGAGAGATACAAGCTGCAGGGCAAAAACCTGGCAGCTCCCATCTGACCCCACAATCCCCTACTGGTGACAGCTCCAAGCTCCATAGCAAATTAGGCCTTCTCATATTACAATTGAAGAAGACAGATTCCATTAGCAGTATCTGAAATTGAGTGGAGAGCTGCACTGTTATCAGACTTGACTCATAAGCACTGCTATTAATCAGAGCTATGATAGCATTTATATATTTCAAGCTATCTGCTGCTGCTGTGATATTCTGCTACAAAGGGTTGATGGGACTTAGGAAAGTGAACAATAGAGCTTTCTGGGAAAAGCAGAGTAAATCAAGAAAGTCTATGACTTCCGAACATTCTGAAGGGATTGCGGTTTACATAAATTTTCTCCCAATTGGAGATTGAGCTCTTCCTCATCTTACACATGGGATTTAGTTGTCACTCAATGGTAACAGCTGTGAAAAGGTGAAGCGGCCCACCGCTCAGAATACTGCCTTCGCTTTTAAAGCAATTAACCCATGAACAGGAGGATACCTGGTGATATCAAAGGGATTAGGCTAGGCAGTGCATTATTAACATTTCCTTGAACTAATTCTAACTCTGACTAGCTGTCAGAATAGACTCCACAGTCTTAAAAAAAAAAAAAGAGTTTTTGCCCTGCTTTTTTCCTTCAACAATGAAGCACTGCTACTTGAGCCTAATATGTCTGCTTTATAAAAAAATGCAAATGAACCAAGCTTTTAACGTACTTAAACAGTTTGATTCAATGCAATGTTATTACAAGTATGAGAAAATATATATGATCAATTAGCTAGGGATCACAGCAGATATTCTTCTAAAAGGAAATTAATGCTACAGTACTTTCCATTCTTCAACTATTAAAACTTGTAACTATTTGTTACTTATGCATAGCTACTTCTGAAATAAGGAAAACCTCCATGTTATTCTCTATGGCAATAATCTAAAATAATACTTGAAATGGAAAACCCTAGTATTCCTTAATAAGGAGATTCTACATTCTTTAAGGTATGGAATTTACATTTTCTATTCATTACTGAATAGAATCATGGTCAAAGCTGTAATGATAATAGTTTCAATCAATTTGCAAAAGTTTCATCAAATTATCATTCGACAGCAATGAATTTTTAAAAAATGTTTACAATAATTTCTCTGCTATCCATAAATAATGACAATGACACAGAACAATTTGCCAGATATAAGCAATCTTAAGCTGGGTATATTATCAGTTCCAGTACACTTCCAGTACACAGGTATGACACATCTTGCACTAAACTTAATGCTCTAATTAGCATGCAGCAAGTACATACCATTTACTATTTATTATCTTTTCAGTTTCACCATTTTAAACCATTCACTCTCATATAATGTCTTGTGACCATACCTACAGATTAACTAGAACCTGACAGGTAATGGTGGGTATGATTAAATCTCCGATGTTCTTTAAAAATTGCACAGATTTTTCTATCTTCAGTTTTAGAGTAGGTGCCCAATAAATGTGTTGAATGAATCTGCTTTAATATAACTGATTTTAAATAATTAAACTCAGTTTTAATTTTTTAAAAAGATGCTATCTCTAACCATCCCGATGACCAGTGACAATGCATTTCTCATTCCTCTATCTCGTAATTATTAACACACAAAAACAAACAAAATGTCCTAATAAAAATCTAAGACTCCAGGAGCAAAAGCAATTTAAGCCCAATCTAAAGAATGATGCTTTTGAAATACACATTGATAGTCACATGTCTCACTCTTATACCAGAGTACTATAGTAATATGCATATGAAACTTAAAGATGAATGATGGGTTAACTGACAGCGATTGCAAGTGTACGCAACTATTTTCACTAAAAAATAAAGGTAATTATTGTTGTATGTGGATATCATAAATTTTTCATCATTCATGATTACCCAAACTTTTAACTTAATTTTTCTGATCCATAACTTCTTGGAAAATAATTTTTAAATTAAAATAATCAATAATAGTCTTTCATTAAATCTACATTAGCTTGCATTATTACAAGAACTTTTTCCTTTGTGAATTACAAAGCTTATACTTCAAGAATCATTCTACCAAATTTCAGTCACTGAACACAATGACTACTTTAACCCTGAAACTACAATAAAATCACAAAGATTTTATTAGATATTACCACATGTCATCCAGTACTATACTGAAATAGGCATTACCTTGAATAAGTATGTGATTTCATACTAATGAAGTCTATTATCCTCTTTCTGAGGATTACTACCTGTGTGACCTTGAGCAAATTACCTAACCTCACTGGGCCTCAGTTTCCTTTTTTTTTTTTCCCTGTAAAATGAGAGTCCTGGACTAAACAGACAACCTCTGAGATACCCTCTAATTCTAGACTTATGATCTTATGAATGCCTATAATTTCTCAGATATATTCCTAAAAGAGTAACATATTGACAGTTATAAGAAATGTACATAATTAAAAATTACAATGTTGTTACTTCTTGAGACTATTTTCTAAAACAGTAACATTCAGTGCTATTTCCTGATGCACATGCAACATAAGAGCACAGCTAATATTAAGTTGTTGCCAATCGTTTCTAAGAATTTACTAAAATACATTGTTAATGACATTGCATGAGTTTTTAAAGAGATGCAAAAAAAGCAAAAAATTACATAGTAATCAAAGACAGAGTAAATTGTTCTTTCAAAGTCTTGTTTACTGAAAATTGTTGGTCTTTACATCAATACAGTTAAATAGAAATTTGCTTTTAAAATACAATCTTTGTTTAAAAAGGAACTAAAGGTCTTTATATCCACCCCAAGAGTTAAATATAGTGAACAACATGTGAACAATTACCTGGGAAAAACATAAACCTGTTAAAAGAATTAATTTACTGCACACCAGTTAGCACTAATCCTACATGTACAGTAATGTTCTCATAAATATTTTTTTTTTAAATTAAGGGACACAAAAGTAAATTTGACATCAAAATATTATGATGATTTGACATGTAAATGAATAAAGTAGTGAAATATATCTCAAACAAATGCTTAACAGAAATGTAAATCTGTAAAAGGAATACATTTACTATACACTCAGGTTGAAAAAAAGCCTCCACTGTAATGGCGGTACAAAAACTATGCCCTGCTGTTGAGTTTATGTTCACAGAAGAAAGGTTTTAAAGGTTAAGTTCAGGTCACACGACAAATGAAATTGTAACAACCCAACTGACATTGTATAATGTCTTCTTCCACTCAATCAATAGGGTACTGTTAGTCCTATTACCATAGAGATGGCTTGCTCCCTTCTGAAGGATGTCTATTGTTTGACAAAACAGATTTGTCAACTGAACTGTGTTGTTCCCAAAGGATGTGTACTTTGTCAATTATTTGTATTCAAAATAATGAAACATTTTCATATTAGAATATGTAGGACTATAGTATGAGTAAATGTTTTAAAAGAATGTAGGAAATATTGATAAAGCTCTTCAAACAGTTTTGATTTAAAATGAAAGACAATAACAAGCATAAATATGTACATAATAAAGTCAAATTGAAGATTATGATCTTTAAAAATGCATCATGGATAATATGCCAAAATATGTAAAGACCTTTACTGTCAAGTACAATAATGCAGATCATTTTCTAAAAAAAAAAATTGTTTCAAAAGAAAACTATATTCTAAGTCTATCTTGGACATTTTAAAACTCTGCCTTTTATATATGGTGTTCCATTGTCATGGATTGACTTGAGTATCAAATGATATTAGTAATTCATAAATTAGTGGATAAAATGCAATATTGGCATGGACAATATTTACATCAATATTTGTATGGCTTTCTAAGACATAAATTAACTGTCAAAAGAAAAATAAACAAGTTTTAGGTATATGTTTCTTCGAAAATGATATTTTACATATAAATATATGCATTTCCAAATTTTAACCTAGGAAAGATTATGTCAGTTTTTTTTTTTAAATCCTGAAAACTCGGCTTCTCTCTCAATGAAAAGACTGACAGATTCTTAATTATAGCAGTCCCAGTAGGAATAGCTATAATAAAGATTATTCTGACCAACTTAGGGAAAAGTGGAAAAGGATTCTTAACACTAATCAATCCAAACAATTATTTTTTAATCCGACCTTTAAGATTAAGAAATAACTTTTAATATATGTAAGGATAAAATGCAAGGGTATTATATAAAACATAGATAACAATTTACTATGTGATAGATGACAAAATATGAATACAAAGGGGTAATATTAAAAATAATAAATGATGCAAGTTCATAGAATCAAAGAATTTGAGTTTGCAGGAACCTCTGTTGTCTTCTAATCCAAGCTATACGTGAAAGGAATTCCTACAATCATATACCTGACAAGTGGTCACCTAGATTCTTTTTGTAAAGTTATAAGAATGTTAGAATACTAAGGCTAGTCTTTTTAAAAATGAGACATCAAAAGCTTGCTAAAAACTTTACCATAGGACTAAATGACAACTTTAACAAAAATGACACTGTAAAAAAAAAATCAGTTTCAAACAGGTATAAGTTTTATATTTTGAGAATACTTCTCTATTCAAAGATAAAAAAATCATTTCAAATAGCTATTTAACATGAAATGTGGCAGTGTTTTTAGAATGAAGAAATTGTTTATTTTTTTCTTTTTCAGGAAGAATTCAAAATTTGTTTGTATTTTTCACTATAATCCTCTGAAGTTCAGATCAGAGTAAGATTATTAGTAGAGTCCATCAATATCAAAGATAATTGAATAAATAATAACAACAAACCTACAACCAATGGCTTTATTTCTAAAAATAAGGGCAAAATAAATATGCTTCTGATTTACTTTTAAACAGTAAAAGTACCTAAAAAATACACTGAGCATAATTTTTCTATTCCTTGAAAAAAATTAATGGAACATTATAATATCTAAAATACATGGTAACTGGAAATCATTTCTGGTAATAGAAAAGCAGCTGCCTACCAACAACAATGTAAGTAATGTAATTATGTTTACCATTTACCAAAAGGTGAAATTCATATTGTCAACAGGACCATCTGCATTTTCAGAAATGACAAACATCATTAGTTCTGCCTAAAAAGAGATATGTGATAATGAGACAGAATATCACTATCACTTCTTTGTAGGCAACAAACCCAAATGGGCAGCTGTTTGAAGGGAGTTATCTGACATTAATATGAAATTATCAAAATGAAATCACTTGTTAGAAAAACCATTTGGGAAAAAATATTATGAGCTTATCTATATACATATATATGTGTATGTATGTATGTGTGTATATATATGTATGCATATATATATATATATATATATGAATAACAGATCTCATGGGAAAAATTGCTACCTTTAATAACTCAAAATTAATTCTTTTGACTTATCAATTACTTTACCTGAAAACTGTGAAAAAAAGTAACGATGCTGCAGCTGCTCCAAATAAGGCACAGAGAAGATTTACTCGGTAGGCAATGGAACCAAAAGGAAATAGACCAATTGCCAGTTTGGCCAACAGAGTGAACAAAGGGTAACCAGGAGGATGAGCAACCTATGGATAAAATAGCAAGTCACAAAGTTTTCACTGAGTCAAAACAATTTACACTGATATTAACTTAAAAAACAATTCCTTTCTCAACTAAATTATCAATACTAGAACCCCATAAGCATATCTTTGAATAGTTTCCCTGTAACAATCTTCTCATGCCAACATAAACAAGTATTTTCTTTAATTGGTTATTTAGAAAAGATGATATATTTCATTGTAAATTCTTAAACGGTTTATTTATTAGGTTCATAGTAAATCAGGGTCACTCAAAAGGCTATTTTAAAAAGGAGATTCCCAAATATTTTATTGCTTAGAAAGTTGAAAGACCACACTCATATTGGATTACCACCATGCTGACAGTCCTAAGGTCTTGCCTAAAGGGATCATGCACCATAATAAAGTTTATTAAATAATAAAACTTATTAAAACTGTTAACCCGATTTATTTTATTCTCCACAGCTTATACAAAATTTGGGTTGATAATAAGACAGCTACTATATATACAGTAAAGCCTTTGCTTTATAATTTAGTATAATTGGATTGCAAATTTAAAGTAAATTGTCACATACTGTACTTATAAGTTAGTAAAAAATGTGGTTTGAAAATAAATTAATCTACTTTGCTCCATGCTTAATTAAACTTTCTTAATTCCTAACACTGTTAATGAGAGCATTGATTAAACAATAAAACTAATACTTACTCCAAGCTCATATGCGGCTGTGATCAGCTCCCCTGTGAAAAAATAATGTAAAACCAATAATTACTATTAGAAAATGACACTCCTCCAAAGTTTTCAAAATCCAAATGCTTGCATTGGGGTTTTGCATTAATTTGACTGGATAAAACTGTAAATCTGTAGAGATTTAACGGCATGAAATTTTCTAAGAATATTTTCTCCCTCTGATCTTGTTGCACAAAATATCTTTGGTACTTTTTAATTGGTCAAGGTACAGGTGAGTTTTATTAAATATGCTTTATTTGTACTTTTTTAACCTGTAAACATAAAAACACTTTGATTTAAGGAACTGCTGAAAAGTATCAAAACTGTTACCGAACACTGCATTAGTTTTCAAGAACTTAGTACAGAACTGCCTATATTGCTTCTTTAAATGTATATAACTGTGTCAAGTAAAATATGCCTGCAATCATAAAGTCCACAGTATAGATGATATGCTTTAATAATTTTATTATTTGTAAAACATATTCAGTGCTTGCTGTAAGTTTCAGTTTTGATATTTGGCTAATGTCTTCATTAAACCAAGTTAACACAATTCACAGTCAAGTGGAATATTAGGCAATTGAGTAATTCAAACATTTGGGGATTGGATAACTTTTAACTTTCAGACTACATTGACATTTCAAGGATCTGTTTTTGTAAATATATTGTAAATACCCCCTACATCTAAAAATCATAAGCTCTCTATAATAGATGATCTTTCAGAGTAGCTGTAGACAACACATTGAAGCCAGTCTGGTGGTAAACCCCTCAGATCCTGGGTTAGTCCATGCCAGACATTGTCAAGAATCCAAAGTCATTTCCTTGCCATGATGAGATAAAGGAATAAGGCTTCATTATAGAAGGTAAATTATTTATATTGGCTATCACTGGCATAGTCCTACTTTCAAAATAAGTAACCATTCCTTAAAAATCGAGACAATGCAACTCTAAGAATCTATTCGTTTTAAACAGCATTTCTGATCATTTCTTTTAAAATAAAATGACTGGGAAATTTACATCAATGTCAATATTCTGTGCTTTAAGAGGACTAAGGATGCTTATCATATTTAGTTATTTCAAGACCTGAAAAAGCATGTAAAGTTGTCATTCTTGCTGCTAAGTAACTACTAGAAAATGATGGTAAAACTCTAACTGTTTGATGTTTGTCTATCATAAGCTAGTAACTCTGAAGCAGCATGGCATAATAACAACTTTGCAATTAGGAAAATCTGAGTTCAAGTCTCATCACTAAGACATATTGGCTGAGTGACCCTGGGAAGGTCACTTAACCATTCAATGCCCCAAGCAACTCTTTAAAACTATATAATTTGCAGAGCAGGCAGTCATCCACACTAGGAGGGAGAGATTACTCACCAGGAGTTGTCTATGCCAATGATATCATACTGTCCAAAATCCAAAAATCAATTCATAATTATTTAATTCTCATAGCCTCTGAAGCATTCTACAGCTTAAGACAAAATCAGCCTACATGGGTCAGTTGCTTGTCTTTGAATTTTTCTCATCAAGATCCTTAAAAGCAAACTTAAACAACAGATACTATTTATGTACCACAAATACTTTCTTAATGTTAATAACTTCTTTAAGGAAAAGGAAAAGGAAAACTAAAATTTTCTTAATACACTAAGTTGACACAATTCAAAGTGAAGTGTAATGTTAGGCAATTGGCACAACTGTGGATGTTACATGTCATGATGAGTTCAAGGTTAAGTATTGTTACTATTTGATTCAACATTAAGTTAAAACATCATATGTTTAAGGTGCCATGCCAGGAGGTAATGATTTTTTTAAAGACTGTTAATCTTCTGTTTGTTTCTATAATTGTTAAATTGAGTAATTCTACAGGTCATAATAGGTATGCATATGCGCCTAAATCACATGGATTATAGGGGATATAATCTTACCGATTATCATTTTAAAATTACCATACATGCCATAAATACTCACTATTAAAGTCAATACGTAAAATGAATGTGTAAGACAGCATAGTAGCTCCCAAGTAACTTAAAATGCAATTTTAAAAATTTTATTTCTCCTTTCTCCATCTCCCCTACTAAAAGGTTAACAAGTCTTTTACTTCACTTGAGTTTCAAATTAGTGAGAAATATGGGATGCATGAAATTTCCATTAACAACTACTAAGGCCATTTAAACTAAAACTTAGGGTGGAGAAAACAGATAAATTGCTTCAGATACAAAGCATTGAAATACACACTTGACAAGAAGCTAAATAGAGATGCTTTAGTATCTATATTAAGTGCTGGACTTGAAGGAGAGAAAATAGTAATAAAATATATAAGCATCATAATGTGCTCTTCTTGAGAGAATCTCTACTTTCTCCCAACCTATGGAGCCAGGCCCAAATGAACAGGAAGTTGGAGTAAAATCTCTGCAGATGCTTTTAATGAAAAATTTTAGTAGGTTCACTTGGCCTCAACTAACAAAGTCATAACAATTCATTAGTCCCCAAAAACTTTAGACTGTAGTGAAAGTCTCCTTTCCCGGCCCTCTCCCTCCCCCCCAATAATTTGGTCAAAGGACTTCAAATCCTTGTGCCATTCCAGTCCTGGAACTTTTTAAAAAGTTAGCTTTGTATAACAACTAGAGGATGAGAAACATGATAATGTGATGTCTTCAGATCGCACATGCAAGACAATTAGTAGGACACACCAAGGAGGAAAATTAATATTTTGTATTGGTTTTATGCTATGAACTTTATTTGAAAGAACATTTACTTGCAGACACATTTTTAAATGTACAATATTCCATCTACACATGTAAAAGTCAAAAGGAAAAGTTATCAAAAGACTATATTGACATATACTAGAAATAAGTTTTTTCATCATTACCAATTATAAAAATAAACAAAAGTAAGAACTTCAAATGAGAAAAGTTTTAGTGACACTCATCTTAAAGGCAAAGTATTTATATAGGCAAAATGTTATCTTAAAATACTAGCAAGATCTACATACAACACAATCATTGATTTGACAATGCCTTTAAATTACAGTATCATAAGGATGGAAAACTTAGTAAGATCTTCTAAAGACTTATGCTACATTTGGGAAGAATTACATATGCCTAATCTAAAAGAGATGGCACTTTTTGGGGGGGAGGGGTTAGCAGAGAGGGATACTCAGATAAGAAAACTAGAAGTTCTTTCTGCAAGGACTGTAAGGATGTAAAGTAGGCCAAGAAAATTTATTTTTAAATAAGAAACTATATTTTGCAATTCTCTTCACTCTTCTTTGAATGTCACATTATTCCAGCTTCTCACTGTAAACCAGTTTGAAGTACTCATGGACAAGTAACAATGTTAAGTACCTCAAAATAAAACAATACTAATACTGTTTACTCAACTTGCCCAAATCCATGGCATTCCCCTAGCATAAGTTAGATGAATGAAGATGCTGCATATAGACAAATTTAATCAAGTGGACAGATTTGTTCTGAACTTTGGCATTAGAACTTTATTAGAGCTATTACACCAAATCATCAAATCTTCACTTAACATGACTGCAAAAGCACTGTGCCTTCATTGTCTCAAAAGAAAGAGCTAAAGATACATTCAAGATTTTTAAATCGTGCACTGCAACTTAGGGATAGGAGAAAAATTAATTTTCTGTTCAGGGTTTCAAAGAACACTGACCCTTGGAGTTAAAGGCCCTAGTTTCCAGTTTTACTTGCAATGCTTACTGCTTGTGTAACCTGGGGCAAGTCTCTATTCCTCCCAAGGCCTCAATTCCCTCTTTTGTAAAATGAGCGCAAGGGGCAGCTAGGTGTCGCAGTGGATAAAGCACAGGCCCTGGATTCAGGAGGACTGGGTTCAAATCCAGACTCAAGACACTTGACACTTACTAGCTCTGTGACCTTGGGCAAATCACTTAACCCTCATTGCCCCACCCAAAAATAAAATAAAATGAGCACAAAGGGCTGGCATGATGGCCCCTGAGGGCCTGTTCTGCCTTTGAGCTGGACTCTACAATTTATTTAACCGTGTGACCTTGGCCAAGTCACTTCCCTCTTTCAGGGTCTCATTTTTTTCATATATAAAATAAGGCAATTGACCTGTATGATCAATGAGATCGCTGATTAAGATTCTGAAGAAGCAAGGTCTTTGTAGCAAAGGGGAAATGTTTGGTTTTAAAGATCCCCAAGTCTTCTTTAATTCCAAGATTTAGTTAAATTAAGAACACTAAACATTTTGGAAACTCGAAGCTGAAAAAGCAAGTGTCTGGACGGAGGGTTCAAGGTGCGTATAAGGGGCTCGTCAAATGGCTGCCCTTGTCTAGGTACACTGAGTAACTCAACCCCTGCCTCTACATACAGTCAACAAGCATTCATTAAGTGCTTACTGTGTGCCTAGTATATTCCCCTACGAAAAGAGTTATCGGAGATGGAGGATCATCAGGACAAAAGGCCTTACAGTCTTGGGGTGTAGGGGGGAACCTCCTAGGCTCAGAGGTTACGGCTCCACCCACTGTCCAGAAAGAGGAGGGTCATATGGGGACGGGGCCCCAAGCAAAATGTAGGAGGTAGCTAACCAATCTCCAGAGCTGGGCTCCACCCGCTCTCCAGAAAGAGGCTGATTGCGACGGGGCGGGGCCCAGAGCAACACGGAGGAGAGAGCTAACCAATCCTCTGTTGCGGTTCTATCCGCTCTCCAGAAGGAGGCTGGTCGCGAGTGGGCGGGGCGCACGAGGAGGAGCGGGGAACGCCCCCCCCTCCCCACTACACACAGGCCAGAGTTAGGACTCCACGTGCGCAGCGGGGAAGAGGCTGACCACGAGGGTGTGGTCCCAGGACCTACCTCATAAGAAGAGGGAGAGAAGGAAGCAATGGGCAGGGAAGGATGGCCCAATTTTTACTTTACCCGAGTCTCCTCCCGGCAACGAGGGAGGCAGCGTGAGGACGAACACGACAGACACAACGGCGAACACGGCGACAGCGGCGCCGCGGCCAACCCGCCCGCCGTCGCCATGGAGACCCATGGGCAGCCCAGGCAAGGTAGACGGCTGGAGCAGCGGGCAGGGGCGGGGGACGTGAAGCGAGGGGAGGCGACTGGGTCCCCAAGCGCCTCGACCCCCGTGCACCCGGCGGAGCGGCAGCTGCCGAGGCTGCTTCCCGGTGAAGGCCGCTCCTTAAGAGGACCACATCTTCTCCCCCTCACTACGGGGGGAGCGAGAGGACAATCACCACTACGGCGTGGGCACACGCTGCCTTCGCTTTCTCTGGAAAGGGCGGACAGCGGGAGAGTCTGGAGAGAGAGAAGGCCGAATTAACTCGTGGAAGGAAATACTTTGGCCGGAACGAGAGCCGGGCCACCTCCACGCAACCTCTCTCTATCCTCTCCCCCCTCTCCTGTGCCCTGATTTGGTAAGTTCTGGAGAGGAAAAGGCGGCTGCGGAACCTGCTGACAGGAGGAGGGTCGCATCGCCCTCTGTGGTGCGGGGTGGTATTACATCCACGAGACCCACCCAACCCGAAAGTTGTCATGGAGCAGGCACCAAGACAAACTGCCTTTAGGAAGGAAGTGTTTGTCATTTGGGTTCAGAATTCAAAGCTGAAAAGAGACCAACTAGTCTGCCAAGCTGCTCGTTTTACAGATGAAGGAACTGAGGCTTAGAGATGGGAAGTGAAGGTCAAATTATCAATATGTGATCCAGTTCGGTGTAAGAAACACTTGTAAAGAGCCACCTGTGTGTAAACACACACACACACACACACACACACACACACCCCTCTTACTTGTACCATGAATGGGGAATATAAGGGTTAAAGCAAACAGTCTGTCCTCAAGGAGTTTATATTCTACCAATAATAGTGATAATAAACAGCTAACATTTATATAAACCTTACTATATGCCAAGCTCTGTGCTAAGTGTTTTATAATTATTATCTGATCTTCACAATAACCCTGGGAGGTAGGTTCTGTTGTTATCCCCATTTTACAAAAGAGGTAACTTAGGTAGACTAAGATTAAGTGTTTTACACAGGGTCATAGAGCTAGTAAGTGTGAATTTGAACTCGGGTGTTCCTTTCAACCTAAGAGTAAATTGTCGAATTTCCTTTATTATCCCAAGGAAAACTCAGGGTGCCATATATTTCATATGTGTCAGATTTCAAAGAAGATGTAAGGAAAAAAAATTTTATCAATTTTGAATTTATTTGTGCACCATGAAGAATTTATAAAGGAAAGGAACAAACACTTTTAGTTTTGCAAACAGCTGTGCTAGAAATTTCTCTTAATGATTAGGGGGATTGGTCTTTGCCCCCAAGCTTAAAGTATAAAAGTAACATAAAATATAGAACCAGTTTGATAAACTGTAATGTTTCTTTTAATTAATAAAGTATTTTATTTTTTTCCATTACATGTAAAGAAAGTTCTCAACTTTTGTTTATACAAGCTTTACATTTTCAGGTTTTTTTCCCTCCCTCCCCCTCCCCTAGACAGCAGGTAATCTGATATAGGTTATATATATATATATATATATATATATATATACACACACACATAATAACATTAATCCTATTTCTGCATTAGTCATGTTATAAGAGAAAAAAATCAGAGCAATGATGAAAAACCTCAAATAGAAAAAAACAACAGCATCAAAAACAAAAGAAAGAGTATGGTTCATTCAGCATCTATACTCCACAGTTCTTTTTTTTTTTTTGTCTTGGATTTGGAGATCCTCTTCTATCATGAGTTCCCTGGAACTCTTCTGTACCATTACATTGGTGAGAAGAATATAGTCCATCACAGTAGATCAACACTCAATGTTGATGATACTGTGTACAATGTTCTTCTGGTTCTGCTCATCTCACTCATCATCAGCGCATGCAAAACCCTCCAGGTTTCTCTGAACTCCTCCTGCTCATCATTTCTTACAGCACAATAGTATTTCATTGTATTCATATACTACAACTTGTCCAGCCATTCTCCAATTGATGGGCACCCCCTCAACTTCCAATTCCTTGCCACCACGTAAAAAGCAGCTATAAATATTTTTGTACATGTGGGTCCGTTTCCCCTTTCCATGATTTCTTTGGGAAAAACACCCAAAAGTGGTATTGCTGGGTCAAAGGGTATGTACAGCTTTATCGCCCTTTGGGCATGATTCCAAATTGCTCTCCAGAATGGTTGGATCTGTTCACATCTCCACCAACATGGATTAGTGTTGCAATTTTCCCACAGCTTCTCCAACGTTTATTATTTTCCTTTGTTGTCATTTTAGCCAATCTGATAGGTGTCAGGTGGTACCTCAGTTGTTTTTATTTGCATCTCTCTAATCATTAGAGATTTAGAGCATTTTTTCATACGGGAATAGATAGCTTTGGTTTCTTCATCAGAAAACTGCCTGTTCATATCCTTTGACCATTTCTCAATTGGGGAATGACTTGGGTTCTTATAAATTTGATTTAGTTCCCTATATATTTTAGAGATGAGGCCTTTATCAGAAGTACTGGCCTCAAAAATTGTTTCCAGCTTTCTGCCTCCCTTCTAATTTTGGATGCATTGCTTCTGTTTGTACAAAAATTTTTAATTTAATGTAATCAAAATCATCCATTTTGCATTTTATATTATACTCTATCTCTTGTTTGGTCATAAACTGTTTTCCTTTCCAAAGATCTGATAGGTATTCTATTCCTTTCTCCCCTAATTTACCTATGGTATCACCTCTTATGTCTAAATTGTGTATCCATTTTGACCTTATTTTAGTATAAGGTGTAAGATGTTGGTCTGTGCCTAATTTCTGCCATACTATCTTCCAGATAAACTGTAATGTTAAAGAGTTTTCAAATCATCTGTTCATAACTGGAATTAGAACTCAACTTTTTTAACCAAAAAAAATGTTACATTTTATCAGAATTTTCATTCATTAAACATTGAGTCTATGTGGCATAGTGGATAGAGCTGGTCTCAGTCATGCAGTTATGATTTAAGTCCTACCTCCAAGATCTACAAGCTGTGCAAACTAGGATATCAATTAACCTCTTAGTGCCCCATGCACCTCTCTTAAGAATATAAATTGTATTGAACTGTGAATGACTCTTCTCAACAATACAATGATCCAAGACAATCCCAAAGGACTATTGATGAAACACTATCTGATGTGGGATGGAATTTGGGGTCAAATTGATTGTGAGTCACCCCAAAAGAATTACAAGACTCGGTGACTCAGTTTCCCAAGTTTTATTGCAATACTGTGAGTGACCACAGGGAGAGAAGCAGAATAGCGGAAAGGTATCTCTTGAATAGTAAAAGAAATGACAGTTATATTTATAGTACAGATAAATTGATTATCAGTCTCATAATAATCTCCACCTTAGGAGGTACAGGAGAGGGCTTTGCTAATTTGGAGCTCCTGGGGTCCTAAGCCAACCCCCAAGGCAGGCACCTTTTTCCATGGAGGTGTGTTTTGGGGGTTTACACGTCTTAAGGTTAATCTGGGGACATGTTTGGCCTTTTCTGCGCATGTCTCTTTCTGGTTCCCATGCTTAGTTTCAAAACATCTTCATTTTTATTTCAAGACTAAATTTCTATAGCCTGTCATTTTTTCATTGTTGTAGTCTAAGGTCTTCATGGCCTCTGTTCCTCTGTTCTTGTTATGGGGTACTGATTATGTGGGTAAGAGAACTTAGCATCCTGACTTGTATCTTATCCATTAACTGGGGTCTGAATCCCTTTTAGAGCTAATATCTGAATTAGAGCTTAGACTGTAGGTTTTTCTATTAACCCCTTTTTGCCTCCTACATTACTATCCACTTCCAAAGAAAGAACTGATATTGATAGAACAGAGACTGAGGCATATTATTTTTCACTTTCTTTCATTTTTTTTCTTTTACTCATTTTCTTATACAAAATGACTAATATGGTAATGTTTTACATAATCGTACATGTATAACATATCTGATATCTTACTGCCTCAGGGAGGTGAGAGGGGAAGGAGGGATTAAAAAGTGGAACTCAAAACTATAAATAAACATGTTTATTACTTTAAAAATAAAAATAAAGACTATAAGTTGTAAGCAGCTGCCAATCTGCAAAGTAAGAGAGTTTTTCCCCAGAGCTCCTTACACTTAGGAAATCATAGGTCTAGTAAAACAAAAACAAACAAAAAACATAAGTAATATTTATTAAGTTCTAGAGGCTATATGCCAAGTGCTGAGGAAGATACAAAGTTTGCATATGATATAGTTACTACCTAAGGGAGATTGTAATCTAAAACCATAAGTATTTTAACTTTAAGCAACTTGAGGTACTTTACTAGTGTCATAGTTGTTAAGCAGAGTTCAGGTCAAATGGGTTGGCTGAGGTCATCCCATTTCAATATTTCTGGACCCCACCCTCATGTGGACTAGTGCCCCACATTCCCAATTTCACTGTTCAAACTGACTTTCTCTCTAATTCTGCTATTCTCTATTGGGGAGGGGTTTCCTTAAACCTATTGAGGGAGAATTAAAGGTAACCCTTCAAGGAAAGGGATATTCTTTTCCTTTCCCAACCTGACTTGCTTTAGATTCAGGTTCATTTGTGCCAAGGTTACTTTTGGTGCAGATTTAATTAGTCTTCCTTTACTTCAGGAAGCTATAAAATGTTAATAAAATCTCCTTTCAGTTTAGCTTGAATCCCCTATATTTTGCCAGGGTATCTTCCAGCTTTGTGTCTCTCTGCCTTTGGGTACCTCACCATTTAACAGCATTTATCTCGAAGGACACATACAAACCTGTAATATATTAAGCAGACCCATTAGTTTAGAGAAACAAATTTCTTTGAAATAGATAGTAAAATAGAAAGCAAACAAACTCTTAAAGGAAACAAAGATGAGTTGTAAGGGAAAGCAGAGTTCTGTCATCCTTTTGCCTCTGCAACAGGGATGGAGACAGCTATTCTGCATCAGTCCCCCGTGACTTCCTTATAACTTGGCTATAATCTGTCTTAAAATTTCAAGTTCTCTCCCTCTGAACTTATGGTTTTGGCAACAAGTGCAGAAACAATGGAATTAGAGGATAGTTTCTCTCTTTATAACATGTTAACCTCTCTTACACTTTCTGATGTCATCACCTCCCACAAAGATTCTCTTCCTCTTCAAGCTCTTAAGAATAGAAGGGGGGGCAGCTAGGTGGTGCAGTGGATAGAGCACCATCCCTGGAGTCAGGAGTACCTGAGTTCAAATCCGGCCTCAGATACTTAACACTTACTAGCTGTGTGACCCTGGGCAAGTCACTTAACCCCAATTTCCTCACAAAAAAAAAAGAGATAGAGAGAGAATAGAAGGGGCTAAGTCCTTTCTGGGCTCAGTAGATAAACTAGACTGTAAACTCTAGTAGACTGCTATATTCCTCCTTAGGTTCAGAAACTTTTCAGTCTTTTGCAAAATCAGCCAAATCACTTCACATTTGGAATTACACATCAAAATAAACATTAGCACTTAAGAATCTAAGGAGTGATTAAGCAGCATCCCAGGTAATCATTCACAGCAAATATACATCAACAGTACATGCACTAGACACAGAACATTGAAAAACATTGCTGGACAGGTTGCTTGGGACATATTAGATTCTTGTGAAGCACATAGGCATAATAGAAAAACAAGCCTACTCAGAGGTGTATAAAACAGCAAAATATACAAAAAGAGTAACATATATTCAGATAAACAGCAAAGCTATGGATATCTAATACTCAAAATATCTGTAGGTCATACTATCAGAAGCAAATAAATATGGTGAACCAAATGATAAAATAGGAGTACTGGAAACATGGAGTAATTAACACATCAACCAATGAACATGTGAAATTGCCTGGAAAAGCAGAAATTATATAGGTAAACATAAGCATTATCATCTGGCTACATGTATATCTACTTTTCCAGATTCCTTTATAACATCACAAGTTAGTCTTAACACTAGTCAAATAGACCCAGTCTTCCTCTGACTTGCTCCCTTTTTGCCCCTATACTTGAGTTAGTTGATATGTTTAATCATAGTTGCCATCAGATTTGTCATCTCAAATTCCTAAATCTAACTTAAAGTCAGTCTGTTGTAGGTCTGTTCATCTACTCACCTTTTCAGTGAGTAGGTCAACAAGCATTTATTAAGCACTTACAAGGTGCCAGGCAATCTGCTAAGTGCTAGAGAACAAAGAAAAGCCAAAAAAACAGTCCCTGTTCTCAAGGAATGTGCAGTCTAATGAAGGAGACAACATGAAAACAACTATGTACAAAACAAGCTATGTACAAGATCAATTGGAGATCATCAAGAGGGGGCAGACACTTGCATTAAGGGGGATAAGGAAAAGCTCACAGATGGTGAGATTTTGTTTATTTATTTATTTTGGTGGGGGCAATGAGAGTTAAGTGACTTGCCCAGGGTCACACAGCTAGTAAGTGTCATCTGAGGCTGAATTTGAACACAGGTCCTCCTGAATCCAGGGCTGGTGCTTTATCCATTGAGCTATCTAGCTGCCCCAGATGGTGAGATTTTAGCTGAGACTTGAGGAAGGCAGAGAAGAGAAGGGAGGTATTTCAGGCATAGGAAATAGCCAGTAGAAATGCCTGGAGCCTGGAAAAGGAACATTTTGTGAGGAACAAAAAGGTCAGGGTTACTGCATCACAGAATATAGTGGGGAGTGTAAGGTGTAAGAAGACTGTAAAGAGGCGGGGGGGGGGCGCAGGTTTTGAAGGCCTTTGTCAAAAAGGATTTTTTTTTTTAATCCTGGAGGTGTTAGGGAGCAACTATAGTTTATTAAATAGTAATAGGTAAAGGTGATATGGTCATAGCTATGCCTTAGGAAAATTAATTTGACAGCTGAGTGGTAGGAGAGAGACTTGAGGCAAGAAGGCTAACTAGCAGGCTGATGCAATAATCCAGACATAAAGAAATGAGAGCCTAGACAAGAAATGTTATGAAGGGAAAACTGACATAACTTGGCAATCGTTTGTATATGGGAGGTGAGAGGGGGGACAAGCCAAACATGTTACCTTGGTTGTCCTTTCCTCAAAGGTGCACTGAGGTAAGTATCAGTCAGTCTAGTGCCCAACAACAAGTCAACCAATTTGCATATAAGTGGTTATGGCAAATTTCTTTCGGAATCCCACCAGTCTCTGGGGCTATTCTATAAAATGGTAAGTGGTTCAGTTTCTCAACTAAATATGGAGTTATTTTTATATATCTAATTCGTATCACCAAAATTTCTCAGCAAAACTCTTCTCATTACAAGTCTCAGAAATGAACTCAGGCATTATATACCATTGTTTGTTTCTGTCAGTCTTGTGAGATAAAATTGTAGGTAGAGAGTAAGCTTTTTCTTTTTTTCTTTTTTTTTTTTGCACAGAGCAATGAGGATTAAGTGAGTTGCCCACGGTCACACAGCTAGTAAGTGTCAAGTGTCTGAGGCTGATTTTTATGAGAATCAGGGCTCTGCCCAGAGGAGAAAACATGTGACTTGGTGTCCGTATGATACGTCTATAGAACTACCTGTAGTTATGTCAATCAAAGCTACCAGCCAATTAAGCTTGGAGCTGTGTGTGTGGATGGCCCTGCTTCCTGTTTCACAGAGGGCTTCTGGGAGAAGCCGCTGAAAATCTGTCTCTTTTTGCCCGGGACATTGGTGTGGTGGCAGAAATTCACATGGGCTGCTAGAGCTATCCTGCATAGATCTAAGCTAGGGTTTTCCATTCTATAAGAGATCTGCTCTTACCCTCTCTCTCCTCACTAACTTCTTTTTTTTTTAATTTTTAAGTGAGGCAATTGGGGTTAAGTGACTTGACCAAGGGCACACAGCTAGTAAGTGTCAAGTGTCTGAGGCTGGATTTGAACTCAGGTCCTCCTGAATCCAGGGCCGGTGCTCTATTCACCGTGCCACCTAGCTGCCCCTCTTCACTAACTTCTAATACACTTTAATAAATACTTAAAGCCTAAACTCTTGCTGACTGTATCAGTAAATCTTAGCTAGTTTCCCCCAAAGAATACTGGGAGGGGGGCAGGCAAGGACCCACATTAGATTTTAAATATCACAATTTGAACTCAGGTCCTCCTGAATCCAGCTGGTGCTTATCCACTGTGCCACCTAGCTGCCCCATTAGGGTAAGCTTTTTCTAAGAGACTGCTGAAGTAAGCATCCATTGTTCTCCTCTTACTCATCAGAAAATCAAGATAACTCATCTTAAAGAGGCATTAAGTGGTTGTTTTGAATTGTTTTTACAGGTCCCTTCACCAGGTTTTTGGAGCTATTACAACTTGATGAATAGAGTGATCACTGTAAACTTCATATTAGTTTCATAATATTTTTATAATGATAAGACTCCATTATGGAGTTTCTTAGACTAAGTGGTCATAATGCCCATAGATGCATATAGGCAAAACAGACAATTTGTACTTTACTACTGTTAACTCTATTCATTAGGATAAAGCTTGTAGCTTTTTGATTGGATAAACTTTTACCCTACTGCAGGGTCCTGGAGTCATTCTCTTTCAGCTGCCTTAGATAGGTAAGATTAGATCCTTCCACCAGTTAGTGGTCCAATAAAGAAACTCTCCCTACCCAAGTTTCACCCTAGACTGGTATTGGTAAGGGATTCTGTAAGAACTTTTCTACTACATCTGGGTCTGACTAGAAATGCCCTCTCCTACATCTGATCCCAATTGCCTGGTCTTAAGCAGGGTCATTTTTTAGGGCATATAATTTTGCCACCTGGACCCCAACTTCAAGTATGTTCTGTCACAAATGCATTTTCCCTCACTCAGGCTGAATGAGGGAACAAACTTCTGTCTGTTTATGTTGCCGTGGTGGGTGTATGCTTTGCCTCCCTACATGCTGTCACACAACAATAAAACTCATGATTTTTATCATTTTCCTGAGTACCAATTTTCTAGAAATCCTGAATCCAGGTATTTGTTTTAACCATAATCCATGATTCATGTAGCATCCTGTTATTCTGCTAACTTGTATGTCCTATGACACATTGAATTTCTTAGCAAAACTCTGTGTCTTTGTTGAAGGTCTTTACAAAAACTTGAGCATCGTGCTATATTTGTTTTTAACAGTGGTCTTCTAGGCTGAACATTAGCTAGATGGTGAGCTTCTCCCAACTTTCCTATCAGTTGGGAAATATATTGGTATGATTGTCTGCAATCTCTCAGGCATCAAGGACTCCAAAGCACAAATCGAAGCTAGATGTAGTCTTACCTAAACCTCATGTAGAATATAAAACCCTTAATTCCAGAGGAGTTATCACTGCTTACTAGGAATACCATGTGATTCCATTGAAATTTGTGTTCCAATCTCAGTCTCCCTAACATGTTCAGTATAGTGTGGTTGAAATACTCAGGCTAGGGGCAGCTAGATGGTGCAGTGGATAGAGCACCAGCCCTGGATTCAGGAGGACCTGAGTTCAAATCCAGCCTCAGACACTTAACACTTACTAGCTCTGTGACCCTCAGCAAGTCACTTAACCCCAGTTGCCTCACACACAAAAGAAAAAAAAGAAAAGAAATACTTAGACTATAGACCCACTTGAAGTAGTAGGGTATAATTCTAATCTTTTAGTTCTGGGCAAAACTAACACCTCCTAAAGAGTATGCTTTCAAGATAACTCCTTGGTCCACAAGGAGTCATAGCAAGAAGTACACATACACAAGCATACACACACACACACACACCTTTCTGGTTTCTAGAAGGGCATGCCTCTGAATACCTTGTAAAATGTTAACATACCACAACAATATTTTAAGTTCCTACTGTCTCCTTTAAAAGACAAAAATCCCTAATTCGGACAAATTGCAGAAGCATCATGGTATGGTGATGAGTCCTGGACTTGTAATTGGAGGACCGGTCTTTTAAATTCCAGCTCTGCCCCATATGACTTGTGTGACCCTGGACAAGTCACTTCCCCTCTCTGGGCCTTAGTCCCTTCATCTTCTGAATGGCTTCTAAGGTTACTTCCAGCTTAGAATCTATGATCCTGATGCTGCTCATATGCTCCAAATATATTGTACAAATTAATAGTACTTTGTATCAAGTGACACTCTTGGTGACATTTGTGACCATCTTAGGCCAGTAAATCTGTTTCTTTTGAGCTCAAGTCCTCTCTTAATCTGTATGCCCAAAGACATGTAAAGGTTTTGCTATTATAAAGCAATATGTGGTAGATGGCACCCACTGTTTCCTGGGTAACATGGGGGATCCGTTACAGTCCAATACAATCCTGTGTTGTTCAGGTGCCAGTTTCTGCCATTTCTCAACAGTAAAGTCTCTTTGAAGGATGACATCACTGCTTCACTTCTTGGCTTGTATCACTTCTTGCAACCCCTCATCAGCCATCTGCTCTCGCCCCCAGTCATATACAGACAACTGAGGCAAGAAAGTTGGGCCAACAAGTGAAGTCACATATGCCGCTGGCGTACTGTCTGGTGGAAGTCCCAGACTTTCAACTGTACTACATTTGCTTGACATCCAACCCCATACATATTGCCTATAACATCCATTCCTGAAGTATCATAGCTTCAAGTGTCCACACGGCCTGGCAGATAGGGTATTTGTAGTCCTTTTTTTTTTGGTCAGTAGCATATGCTAAGTTCATAGTTGGCTTATGCTACTACCTGTTCTTGGCAAGCAGCATTTAATTTGGTACCGGTCAAGATATAAATCAGAAGATTGTTGTCTGCCCACATTTGCAACTTCTCTATGTGTTGGTAGCTCTGGAACTTCTGCATGACTGGGAGGAGCTAAGTTGTTTTGCTCTGCTATGCCTAAGACATCCTCACCTTCACCCTGGCCATTTCCCTATCCAGAATCCATGAGTCATGCCTGGGAGGAGCTAATTTATTCTACTCTGTACTTTCTAGGATCATGTGTCTTCATCTTTCGCTGCACCACTTTCTGCCCTGCTGTTCTTCCCACCGCTGCTGCTCTACCCTCTAGATTGGACCATCAGAGACTGTATCTGAGAGGACCTAAGATGCTGGGCTTTTTACCTTTGGGACTTGGGATATATCCTCATCTTTACCCCTGCCATTGTGTCGTGCCACTGTTCCTATTGCTTTGCAAACTAGAAATTGTTGATTGAAAACATCAGGTCATTTTGCTAACTGATCTAACACTTTCATCAGCCTTTCTTTGTGCTATGTTTTCCAAAAGAGAGGATTTCATCAAGGTGGAGGTAGTTCATTTTTCCAGCCACTTTTATCAGTCTTTGGAAAGTGGTGCATGTCCCCAAAATGCCTTGGGGTATGTACTCAAATTGATAAAATGCGTCTTGGTGGATGTAAGCCATCTTTTGCTAGTCTTTTTGTACCACAGGAATCAGGTAGTAGTAAACTTTGGTAGGATCATTAGCTGTCAAGATCCCCTTGGGGAAGGCACATTCTTTACCTAAAAGACAATGAAACCATCGCTAAGATTTGACTGTCTCAGAGAGCTGAGACTCAAGGTGCAATGACATTCATACACCTTCCTGGGGACATCAAATGGAACAGCCCATGAGAAGCCAGTGTCCTTCAGACTTGATAAATGTCTCACAGCTGCTTGAGTCACAGCACCTTCTGTATGAAGAGGAAGGTGGGGTCACATTGTCCTTAGCCAAGTGCTGTATCCTCTTGTTATGGCTAAGTAAACCTCCTTATGTTAACTGCTAAATGTCCCAGGAGTGCCGCATTTCATCCTTGTCTCAAACCTGAACTGCCAGACCAGCTGTTATTAGACCTAATCTATTACACTGGCACTGGAAAAAGTGCCGAACTGAGAGCATACTGGCTGCTTAACAGACAATTCAGGGCATCTTAAAACTCTTAGCATGCTGACCAGATATCCCACTTTGGTTCTTTTGCTCAAGCCCAGTATTGTACACTTCTTTGTATCTTTTCCATTCTTCTTTGGTTACACCACATAGGTGGTGAATATTGCTGATCTACTCTATGATGATGCCCCTGGCCAGCATGTTTTTAAGTTAGTTTCTGAGATCATCCATCACAGGAAAAGGGATTGTCCTGTATCATTTCTAGAATGATCCAGAGTGGGTGAGCTGGATCATGTATGTGGATCGCTCCTCAGGCACATCCCTCATCGCACTCATGTCATGAGAACATACTTCTTTTGCTGAGCTTCTGCCTCATCCATTTATTCTACTCTTCAGGGGGCATAGAATTACAAAGTCAAATTTTGGAGAATCACTTTTGAGGTTGAAGGGCTTGTGCTTTTGTGATGTTTGCTGTCATCAGCTGCCTCTATTCTCCTATATATTTCTACATAGGCTTGCCTAGATGGTCAAAGTGTGCACATAATAAGTATTGGCTTCTTGTTTGTAGTGTCCTTAGAATGACCTTAAGTTGGTTCCAATTCACTATCCTGTTGACACAACAATTTCCTTGAGAAATTTCAAGCTCATTTTGATGTGTCGCAGATAAGGGTAATTTTGATTAATCAGTACTCCCAAGTCCAAGCCTTTCTTTCAAAGGCTTCTTTGAAGGAGACAATAAAATTCCAATATAATCATTGTTCAACTGTTTTGAGTGCTTTGTACTTTGTAAGAATTTTTTAAAATGCTTCTCCATTCACACACAAGACAGGCTAGTCAGAATACTAAAGATTATTAGCTTTTATTATTTCAGACACATTTTAAATAAGGATTGGTATGTTGTTTGTCCTTCATCCTCTGGAAGAGGACCATGACATCTAGGTGAGGTCATAACTTGCAGTGAATTGGATTTAAGTGAGGGGAAAGACTGTGCAACCTCACTCTGAGAGCTATCTGGGTCCAGCAGCAAGACATATATCAGGATGACTGGAGATGATCCTGGATGTTTAAGGCAATTGGGGCTGTGACTTAACCAGGGTCACACAGCTAATAAGTGTCCTGAGGTGAGATCTGAACTTAGGTCCTCCCAACTTCAGGGCCAGTGCCCTATCCATTGAAGCCACTAGCTGCACTAAGGATAGGTATAAGGACTACCAGAAGACAACACTGGTACGGGATGGGGAAGTTGGGGAGAGGGGAGTCAGGGGAACAAGGATTCAAGGCAGGAGATACACCTGGATCTCAGTAATCTGAGAGACAAGGATACAACCACATGTCAGCAGAGAAACACTGAATTAGCCTGAGTCTTACGGGTGATGATATTAGGGCCAAATGGAATAAATATTGAAGATTTTGCAAAGGCTATCTACTCTCTGTGCTCAATACCCAGATTACACAAAACTCTCATCACTCTTGCTAGTTTAGTAGGGGAGTACTTTCATTCTGCCCCTCCCCAATGGGAGTTCAGTACCGTGGGCTAGATTCAGGGGTTCTACAAAGTATGAGGTCTCACTTAAGAATATCTTATTGGTTTCCTATATCTGATGTTTCAGTCAGAGAGACACTAGGGATTGAGTAGCATGGTTTTCATTACCTTACTAAATGAATATCACCAGATATGTAGGACTTAAGAAAAGGAGCAGGGCAGGGATACCAGGTTCATGTCTCCACAGGAAGCCTGTTGCATACTAGCCCAGGGATCCAAAAGAAGACCCCTGAATCTGAGATTTCTCAGATTGCCAATGTTAAGGGCTAAAATTCTAGCTAAACTGTCTAAAATATCTAATGAGTGGTCGCCAATAAATTATAAGCTTTAGCAAGAGTTAGACTTTTAAGCATTTATTAAGGAGAATAAGAATTTGGTAAAGAGAGAGAAAAAGGCCTAGATTCCTATCTATTAAAGGGAGAGCACATTTCTAGCTCCCTTCTCCGCCAGCGTCCAAAGGAAAGAGCCCCAGTGTCAGCGCCAGTCTCTTCCTTCCTCCTCCCACTAGCCCGCGTCACTTCCTGACTCCTGGTCTTGCCCTCAAAGACGTTCCCTTCATGGGCAGAACTCTTCTACAGTAAGTATCCAGCAGGTGGCGTTATTCCAATCGTTACAGTCCCCCCTGTTGTTCCTCAAGAAACAAAATGTTTCCTTGACGGAACAGTAAAAAGAATATAATAACTATTGCTAACTAATAATATGTGAACAACAATATAGAAAAGGAAGAGAGGAAAGTTTTGGGCCAGAGGGGCGATTTTTGTCCTCATGAACCGACGCTTTGACATTGGTCTTGCAAGGGAGGGCCTCTGCAGAGAGTACATATACAGATGGTGTATATTATAACAGAAAAAAGAAAAGAGAAAAACCAAACAAAAACAAAACTGTTCATTTAAAGTCTCTGAAGTCTTTTCTCAGATGTCCTCTAGGTGTAGTCGTGGAATGGAAGTCTTTTCAGGGGTTGATGTGTGGATGGCTGGTAATCAGCCAGGAAATTTCCTACAAAATTTGAGCTTAAACACACTTTAAAATAGCTTTGTCAATAATCAAAATCAAACAATGAAAGTTCTCAAAAAACATGTCTAAGGGAATTCAGAATCTTAGTTTTGTTACACATGAAACATATACTAAAACAAAAATTAAAACATTCTTTAAATTATAATATTACTATATCCCCCCTTTATGGAGGGTAATTGAGAAGACAATTGCTGCGATATTAATTATTAAAAAAATAATTTTTTATCTTGTTTCATCACTTTTTGCATCATCGCCTAATTATCCTCATGCCATTATGAGAAATTAAAAAATCTAATATATTGGTAACAGGTGTCAAGGCCAAATTCAACACTGTATTATCATGACACCTGAGATAATTATGGGGTTACCATAAAAGAACAGAGAAATGATGGGATATGAGCATTCCCACACTTGAGCAATATATACTGCCCATACAGTATGCCAGGCTTAAAATAGGTGGATGGAATATATGTCCATGCACCGAACATATTGGAGGAAACTGAGTCAGACTTAATCAGATGCATGGGATTGAGATGTCCTGGCATCAGGCAATTAGGAGGGGCATAGAAGCCAAGGTGTAGAAGTGAGATGGGTGGGATGAATACTTCCAGCCATCTGTACAATATTGTGGGGAAAAATAAAATAAAATATTAAACAAGAGAATCCAACCGTCAACATTAGTCAAAAGCCGTTCCCTCGGCCATACCTTGACTTCATGCATGTCTCCCCTCATGTGACAGTTCAGTGTCTGCTCTTGCATGTATTTCTCTTGTGGATTGGATGGCATCTTGGCCAACTGGCATTTGATAACTCAGAATAAAGGCAATTAATGTCTTAAATGATAAATTCCCATAATCCAAGTCTCATATGGATTTTAAAAAATTGAGGATAATAAATGATTGCAAAAAATGTGAATACATCTTGACTCAGAACACAATATATAATTATGCACAATTTCAAATAATACCCCTTTTTTTTAACTTAGTATACAATTACTTTTTGAAAAAATCTGAACATATTTAAATACAAGTTAAAGCACAACACAATCTCAAAGAAAACTTTTACAAATTTCCCCTCTTTTTTTTTTTTTTGGAATATGCTTATCAAAAATAATACTTCTGGGAATCAATTTACACTTGCCATGGCAAACAATTTGCCAGGGAAATGCTTTTAAAGAGTTTGATCAAATAATCAGTTGAGAAAAAAATAACAAAAACAAAACAACTCAGAATATGGGAGCACAATACTCCTAGAATTAACATTGTATAATAAAATCAAAACCATCTATGCAAATGTTTCAAAATTAGATAGACAAATGAATAGAGAAAATACACATGGAACAATAAATACAGTGAAATTCAAAACTAAAGGAAATCTAAATGAATATGAACTTAATATCAATAAGAGTAGTATAAAATATAAACTGTGATCACATGACTATAAAAAGCTTTTACAAATATTCTCCTTGTTTTAGAAACTAAGTATAAGACACAATCTCAAAAGCATGAAAATCTCTATGAAAATAAACCCATACCATTAATTTCAAATGTATATATAATAGCACAGAAATCCTATGTAACCTCTGAACTGATACTATTACTCTGAGTGAATTCAGAACACTTGATTCGATATCTAAAATCCCCAATACTCATATCAATACCATTGCTTGTTTACTTCTACATTTCTGTAAAATATATATACTTCCATGGCAAAAGAATCGGAGTCTTGAACTATGGTGATGATTGTCATTCTCATTCAGCTTAAGTTTTTCTTCTTTAACCCTCTATATTGTCTGTCAGTCTTTTCACCATACAAATGCTTTATAAGATTACTAATTAAAGACAAAAGGCAGGTTAGCAAAATTATGAACAAAACGAGTATATCTGGAATTAAAGGTTTTCTAAGGTTGTCTCAGAAGCACAGCCAGGCCGGGGAAGGGCTGAGCCTGAAGCTGCAAATGTAGTTAGAAAAAGGTGAGCATGCGCATCAGATCTCTGGACTTCCCAGGCAGGGGAAGCTATGGGCTTGGCCATAGGAGGAGTAGAAGTTGGGGTCTGGAGAGGAGGGGAGGGACCAGAGCAATTTGAATCAGACTTTATTTTGAACTCAGGCCTGGATTCCTCTTCCCCCACTTTGCCTCCAGGTGCTAGGGGATTAAAAGCTTCTAGAGGGTGGGTCATTGCCTCCAGGCATGCAAATTAGAGCAACAATTAGTGTTAGAACTGGAAAAGCTGCAGGAATCTCTTCAGGTTTCTCTGAAAAAGCATGGTTGGGAGAGTGGGAGATATTTCCTTGTGTGAGTATGTTGCTGGCTCTTCTAACAAAAATAAAAGAAAAATAGAAAATCCCCAAAAACAAAGCATTAACATGATCTTATCTCCCATTTGTCTGGTTAAACAGACTAAAATCAAAAATAGGATAATAGGGAGTCTAAAAGGTCCATTCGAAAAAATTTGAAGGAAACACAGCCAGTACACAGTACTTAGCAGTTAAAGGGAGAGGAGGGGAAATTCTTACCCAACCAGAAGATCAGAAGAAGACTGAGGGTTAGCTTTCCTCTTCGTGGTCAGCCATCTGTTAAGGGCTAAAATTCTAGCTAAACTGTCTAAAATATCTATGAGTGGTCGTCAATAAATTATAGCTTTAGCAAGAGTTAGACTTTTAAGCATTTATTAAGGAGGAATAAGAATTTGGTAAAGAGAGAGAAAAAGGCCTAGATTCCTATCTAATAAAGGGAGGAGCACATTTCTAGCTCCCTTCTCCGCCAGCGTCCAAAGGAAAGAGCCCCAGTGTCAGCGCCAGTCTCTTCCTTCCTCCTCCCACTAGCCCGCGTCACTTCCTGACTCCTGGTCTTGCCTCAAAAGACCTTCCCTTCATGGCAGAACTCTTCTACAGTAAGTATCCAGCAGGTGGCGTTATTCCAATCTTTACACCAATGTTCAGTTATGTGCAACTCTTCATGACCCCATGGGCCATAGCACACCAGACCTTTCTATTCTCCACTATCTCTCAAAGTCTTTTCAAGTTCATGTTTGTTGTTTCCATCTAACCATATCATCCTCTGCCATCCATTTTCCCTTTTGCCTTCAGTCTTTCCCAAAATCAGGGTCTTTTTCAATGAGCCCAGTCTTCTATTATGTAGCCAAAGTATTTATGTTTCAGCTTCAGTATTTGACCTTCCAGTAAATAGCCTGAATTAAATTCTTTAAGTGTTCACTGATTTGATCTCCTTTCTGTCCAAAGGATTCTCAAAAGTGTCCAGCCCCACAATTCAAAATCATTAATTTTGCAGTGCTCAGCTTTCTTTATAGTCCAACTCTCACAGCCATACATTGCTACTAGAAAAACCATAGCTTTGACTATACAGACTTTTGTCAGCAGGTGATGTCTCTGTTCAGATTTGCCATAGCTTTTCCTTCCGAGGAACAAAACATCTTTTCATTTCATGCAAGTGATCTTTAAAGAGCTCCAGAATAATGAAATCAGACACTGCTTCCATTTCATCTTCCTCTATTTGCCCAGAAGTGAAGGGACCATTGCCAAGATCTTAGTTCTTTTGATGTTAAGCTTCAAGCCATCTTTTATACTCTCTTCTTTCACCCTTCTCAAGAGGCTGTTTAATTCCTCTCCACTTTCTACCATCAGAGTGGTATCATCTACATATCTGAGATTGTTGATATTTCTCCTAGCAGCCTTAATTCCAGCTTTTGATTTATCCGGTCTAGAATTTTGGATGATGGTCTCCTGCATATAAGTTAAATAAATTATGTGGCAATACACAGCTTTGTCATACTCCTTTTCCAATCTTAAACCAATCAGTTGTTTCTTGTTCGGTTCTTACTGTTGTTTCTTAGCTTTCATACGGGTTCCCCAGGAGAGAAGTAAGATGACCTGGTACTCCCATCTCTCTGAGGACTTGCCAGATTTTGTTGTGATTTACATAGTCCAAGATTTTAGTGTAGTCAGTGTAACGATTGGAATAACGCCACCTGCTGGATACTAACTGTAGAAGAGTTCTGCCCATGAAGCGAAGGTCTTTGAGGGCAAGACCAGGAGTCTTGTCTTTGGTATCAGGAAGTGACGCGGACTAGTGGGAGGAGGAAGGAAGAGACTGGCGCGGAGTCTCGGGCCTCTTTCCTCTGGACTCTGGCGGAGAAGGGAGCTAGAAATGCGCTCTCCCTTTAATAGATAGGAATCTAGACCTTTCTCTCTCTCTTTACCAAATTCTTATTCTCCTTAATAAATGCTTAAAAGTCTAACTCTTGCTAAAGCTTATAATTTATTGGCGACCACTCATTAAATATTTTAGACAGACTAGCTAGAATTTTAACCCTTAACAGATGGCTGACCACGAAGAGGAAAGCTAACCCTCAGTCTTCTTCTGATCTGCTGGTTGGGTAAGAAATTTCCCCTCCCTCTCCCTTTAAACTGCTAAGTACTGGTGTACTGGCTGTGTTTTTTCTTTGAATTTTTTCGATATGGACCTTTTAAACTCCCTAATTATCCTATTTTTGATTTTGGTCTGTTTAAAACCAGACAAATGGGAGATAAGATCATGTTAATGCTTTGTTTTTGTGGATTTTCTATTTTTCTTTTTATTTTTGTTAAAAGAGCCAGCAACTTACTCACACAAGGAAATATCTCTCCCTCTCCCAACCATGCTTTTTCAGAGAAACCTGAAGAGATTCCCGCAGCTTTTCCAGTTCTAACACTAATTGGTTGCTCTAATTTTGCATGCCTGGAGGCAATGACCCACCCTCTAGAAGCTTTTAATCCCCTAGCACCTGGAGGCAAAGTGGGGGAAGAGGAATCCAGGCCTGAGTTCAAAATCAAGTCTGATTCAAATTGCTCTGGTCCCTCCCCTCCTCTCCAGACCCCACCCTCTACTCCTCCTATGGCCAAAGCCCATTGCTTCCCCTGCCTGGGAAGTCCAGAGATCTGATGCGCATGCTCAACTTTTTCTACCTGCAATTTGCAGCTTCAGGCTCAGCCCTTCCCCGGCCTGGCTGTGCTTTTGAGACAATCTTAGAAAACTCTTTAAATTCCAGATATGCTCGTTTTGTTCATAATTTTGCTAACCTGCTTTTGTCTTTAATTAGTAATCTTATAAAGCATTTGTATGGTGAAAAGACTGACAGACAATATAGAGGGGTTAAAGAAGAAAAAACTTAAGCTGAATAAGAATGACAATCAACATAGTTCAAGACTCTGCCTCTTTTGCCATGGAAGGGTATATATTTTACAGAAATGTAGAAGTAAGCAGCAAGGTATTGATATGAGTATTGGGGATTTTAGATATTGGAATCAAAGGTGTTCTGAATTCACTCAGAGTATTAATATCAGTTCAGAGGTTACATAGGATTTCTATGCTATTACATATACATTTTGAAATTATGGTATGGGTTTATTTTCATAGAGATTTTCATGCTTTTGAGATTGTGTTTTATATTTAGTTTTAAAACAAGGAGAATATTTGTAAAAGCTTTTTATAGTCCATGTGATCAAGTTTATATTTTATAATACTCTTATTAATATTAAGTTTCACATTCATTTAGACTTCCTTAGTTTGAATTTCATTGTCTTTTATTGTTCCATGTGTATTTTCTTCTATTCATTTGTCTATCTAATTTGAAACATTGCAAGATGGTTTTGATTTTATTATACAATGTTAATTCTAGGAGTATTGTGCTCCCATATTCTGAGTTATTTGTTTTTGTTATTTTTTCTCAACTGATTTGATCAAACTCTTTAAAGCATTTCCCTGGCAAATTGGTTGCCATGGCAAGTGTAAATTGATTCTAGAAGTATTATTTTTGATAAGCATATTCCAAAAAAAAAAAAAGAGGGGAACATTTGTAAAAGTTTTCTTTTTTAAAAAAAAGTTTTCTTTGAGATTCTGTTGTGCTTTAACTTGTATTTAAATATGTTCTGATTTTTCACAAAAGTAATTGTATACTAAGTAAAAAAAAGGTATTATTTGAAATTGTTGCATAATTATATATTATATTCTGAGTCAAGATGTATTCACATTTTTTGCAATCATTTATTATCCTCAATTTTTAAATCCATATGAGACTTGGATTATGGGAACTTATCATTTAAGACATTAATTGCCTTTATTCTGAGTTATCAGATGCCAGTTGGCCAAGATGCCATCCAATCACAGAGGAATACATGCAAGAGCAGACACTGAACTGTCACATGAGGGGAGACATGCATGAAGTCAAGGTATGGCCGAGGGAACGGCTTTTGACAAATGTTGAGGTTGGATTCTCTTGGTTTAATATTTTATTTTATTTTTCCCCACAATATTGTACAGATGGCTGGAAGTATTGATTCCCACCCATCTCACTTCTACACCTGGCTTCTATGCTCCCTCCTATATGCCTGATGCCATGGACATCTCAATCCCATGCATCTGATTAAGTCTGACTCAGTTTCTTCCAATATGTTCGGTGGCATGGACCATATATTCCATCCACCTCTTTAAGCCTGGCATACTGTATGGGCAGTACATACTGCTCAAGTGTGGGAATGCTCATATCCCATCATTTCTCTGTTCTTTTATGGTAACCCCCATAATTATCTCAGGTGTCATGATAAATACAGTGTTGAATTTGGCCTTGACATCTGTTACCAATTATATTAGATTTTTAATTTCTCATAATGGCATGAGGATAATTAGGCAGATGATGCAAAAAGTGATGAAACAAAGATAAAAAATTATTTTTAATAATTAATATCGCAGCAATTGTCTTCTCAATTACCCTCCATAAAGGGGGGACTATAGTAATATTATAATTTTAAAGAATGTTTAATTTTTGTTTTATTATATGTTTCATGTGTAACAACTAAGATTCTGAATTCCCTTAGACATGTTTTGAGAACTTCATTGTTTGATTTGGGATTATTGACAAAGCTATTTTAAAGTTGTGTTAAGCTCAATTTTGTAGGAAATTTCCTGGCTGATTACCAGTATCCACACATCAACCCCTGAAAAGACTTCCATTCCACGACTACACCTAGAGGACATCTAAGAAAAGACTTTCAGAGACTTTAAATGAACAGTTTTGATTTGTTGTTTTTGTTTTTTTTTTTTCTCTTTCTGTTATAATATACACCATCTGTAATATGTATTCTCTGCAGAGGCCCTCCCTTTGCAAGACTAATGTCAAAGCGTCAGTTCATGAGGACAAAAAAAAAATCGCCCCTCTGGACAAAACTTTCCTCTCTTCCTTTTCTATATTGTTGTTCAACATATTATTAGTTATCAAGAGTTATTATATTCTTTTTACTGTTCCGTCAAGGAAACATTTTGCTTCTTGAGGAACAACAGGGGGGACTGTAACGATTGGAATACCGCCACCTGCTGGATACTAACTGTAGAAGAGTTCTGCCCATGAAGCGAAGGTCTTTGAGGGCAAGACCAGGAGTCTTGTGCTTTGGTATCAGGAAGTGACGCGGACTAGTGGGAGGAGGAAGGAAGAGACTGGCGCGGAGTCTCGGGCTCTTTCCTCTGGACTCTGGCGGAGAAGGGAGCTAGGAAATGGCGCTCTCCCTTTAATAGATAGGAATCTAGACCTTTCTCTCTCTCTTTACCAAATTCTTATTCTCCTTAATAAATGCTTAAAAGTCTAACTCTTGCTAAAGCTTATAATTTATTGGCGACCACTCATTAAATATTTTAGACAGACTAGCTAGAATTTTAACCCTTAACATCAGCAAAGCAGAAGTAGATCTTTTTTTTCTAGAACTCTTTGCTTTCTCCCATAATCCAGCAAATGTTGGCAATTTGGTCTCTAGTTCCTCTGCCTCTTTGAAAACCACCTTGCTCTTCTGGCAGTTCTCAGCTCATATATAGTTGAAGCCTAGAGATTGCAGAATCTTAAGCATAACCTTGCAGAATGTGAAATGAGTACAATGTAAATGTTAATTATCTTATTTAGAGGAAATTTGCAAGTTACTTTTTTTTTTTTGGCGGGGCAGTGGGTATTAAGTGACTTGCCCAGGGTCACACAGCTAGTGTCAAGTGTCTGAGGCTGGATTTTGAACTCAGGTACTCCTGAATCCAGGGCCATTGCTTTATCCACTGTGCCACCTATCTGCCCCGCAAGTTACTTTTAAAAGGCGTAGCTGGAAAACTTAGCCTAAGAAAAGCAGTTAGGGAATGTCCTCTCTATTCAAATATGAAGTAGTATTGTAACATCATGTTGGCTGATTGTGCTTTCATCGAATATTAGCGATTTAATAATTGTAGATCCTGATGCATAGAGCTATTTGTGTCACTTTTCTACTCAGAAAAACCAGGTACTGTTCTTGAAATACAAAGATGTGACAGAGCTCTGCTTATAAAGAGCTTACAATCTAATGGACTCTTGGTAGAGGAGAAGGGGGATGATAGTTTGGGGGAGATGGGTAAGTACACAAAGTACTAGAGAAATCCATGACAGGGGAGATAACTTTCACATAGTGGAAGTTTCTTGAAGGAAATCTCTTTAGAATTGGACCTTGAAGAAAGAGAAGGACTTAAATAAAGATGGGGGGTGGGGGGAGTCAGAGTCCCTGAGATGGATGGGAATGGGTTAACCAGGGATGAGAGCATTTGACTTTTACAGAGAGGAGGAGAGAATCCGCAAGCATTAGGCCTGTTAGAATTGTCTTTCCCAATAAGCAATAATAATGCCAGCCCAGGCTCTCAGTTAAGAAGTTAATTTGATTTTCTCTCCTTGGTGGGTGAGGCTCTTGGTTATAATTAGCAATTCTAACACCAGGAACTAGCAACAAAATGTAGCTGGGCAACTTTTTAATACAAATTCATTGGAGTAGCAAGGGTGTGGGGGTGCAGGAAGAGATCTTGGACCTCAAGACACAAGGCCCTATAATAATAATTTACATTTATAGCCCTTTAAGATTTGACTGTTTTCAATAGCCAGTAGTGAGTCTGCCTGTCTTAAGTCTCTCCCCACTCCAGTCCATCCTTCTTTTAACCCTAAAGTGATTTTCCTAAAGTCTAGGTCTGATCATGTCTGATCCCACACACCCCACTAAACAAATTCCAGAGGCTCCCTTATTGCCTGCAGGATCAAATACAGAATGCTCTGCTTGGCATTCAAAGCCCTCCATGACCTAGCCCCCTCCTACCTTTCCAGTCTTCTTACACCTTACTCCCCAGTACAAACTCCTTGTACTCCTTGATCCAGTGAGAGTGGCTTCTTGGCTGTTCCATGAACAAAACACTCCATATATATATGGTTATTGTCTCCTCCCCCTTAGACTGCAAACTACTTGAGGGCAACAATTCTTTTGCCTACTTTTGTATCCCCAGCACTTACCACAGTGTCTAGTACATAGTTGGTGCTTAATAAATGATTGTTGGTTGATTGATTTGCAAAGCACGGTACATATATTATTTCATTGATCATCACAATAACCCTGGTAGGTATAGGTGCTGTTATTATCCCATTTTATACAGAATCTCACTGCAGTGTCTGAGGCAAGATTTGAACTCAGGTCTTCCTGACTCCAAGTCCAGTAATCCTGCCACCTAGCCCTTTGGTGGGAAGACAGAAACCCTGGAACACTGTGGTAAAATCACTCCTAGGAGAAGGAAAACAATGTGAAGCTAATCAGAGGACCTCACATGGAGTTCACCTGCCAGGGAGAGGTATTTTGTTTTAGTTCAGGTTGCTTCCTATTTTAACTATTTATTTTTGTTAACTAGATAGTACTTACTAAAGTAGTACAAATGTTGTCAGTGCCCTCTAAATTTTAGGGCCATGTATAAAGTCTCACCTCTCTCCTACTCTAGGTGTATCTCTGGGTTGTAGACATGAGTTGAGTTAGGGTGACTAAGTGGAAAGAGAACTGATATCTAGGTCCTTCTTAGTTATGCCTGCTCATTGCTCTGAGACAGAGAAGGATTTAATTGAGCAAAAACTTCATGGATATTGTTTTTTAGTGTTCAAACACCAGGTCATGACTTTAAACTGAGCCCTTCTCTTAAAGGGCTCAGTGATTGCATGATCTGTGATAACTAGATAGGAAGGTTTTGGAGAGGTGGCAGCCCCCTGAGTATGGGTGTCCACACAGTTAGTTAAAACTGATTAATTTCCTTTGTTATTTACCTTGCTCAATGGTTTGAGTAAATATTTTATTGGATTATATGTCTAGAATATATGTTACTAATAAGAGTAACTTTTCAGTGGGGATTTGTGAGCTGTGAATTTGAATAGCACTCCAAATCTAGGAAGTAATGAGTGGTCCCAGAGCCACAGGGGCCTTGGGTTACACCTAGAAAATTAGCAGTTATATGAACAGAGTTTTGCATATACAATTTAGGGGTGTGGTCATAGCAGTTAAAACAGTTGTAATGTTTTCAGGAATAAGGATCCTGAGGCCTCTTGCTGTCAGTCAAATTACCAGGGACAAACTAACAAGGAGCAAGAGAATAGGGAAACTCTCAGGAGAAATTCCAAAAAAAAAGTGCAAACAAAAAAAAAAAGTATTATGAAGGGGTAGTGGAAATAGTGCTACATTAGTACTATCAAATTTCAAACTATAGTATAAAGCAGTAATTGTCAAAGCTATTTCATACTGGTTAAAAATAGAAAAGTTGATTAGTGGAATATATTAAAATAAACTAGATGCAGAAAAAATCCAGGCTAGCAGCATAATGTTTGAAAAACCTAAGAACACCAACTATTGGGATATACTCCAATATTTGACTCTCTATTTGATAAATTTGCTAAGAAAATTAGAAGTAATATGGCAGAACTTGGGTTTAGATCAACCTTTACACCATATACTATAATAGTTGACAAATAAATAAAATCTTAAATATATAAGGTTTTGATGAAGAATATTAGAGAAGGGAAGGTGGTACCTTTAACAACTATGATAAAGGAAAATCTTTTTTTTTTTTTTTTTAGCAGGGCAGGGTCACACAGCTAGTAAGTGTCAAGTGTCTGTCTGAGGCTGGATTTGAACTCAGGTCCTCCTGAATCCAGGGCCGGTGTTTTATCTACTGTGTCACCTTGCTGCCCCCATAAAGGAAAATTCTTAACTGAACAAGGAAAAGAGATGTTAATAAAAGATAAATCGAACAATTATATTATATAAAATTGAAAAGCTTTTACACATGAAAAATCAGTGCTGTTAAAAGTTTGTAGTAGGGGCAGCTAGGTGGCGCAGTAGATAGAGCACCAGCCCTGGAGTCAGGAGTACCTGAGTTCAAATCCGGCCTCAGACACTTAACACTTACTAGCTGTGTGACCCTTGGCAAGTCACTTAACCCCAATTGCCTCACTAAAAAAAAAAAAAAAGTTTGTAGTAAAAATATTTCTTATACAAAAGTCTAATGTCCAGAATATAGTAATTGGTGCAGACATTAAAAATAAGAGCAGTTCCATATAGAATATAATATAAATAATATAATGAAAGGATATCAGAAATGCATTTTTTTTTTTTTGCGGGGCAATGGGGGTTAAGTGACTTGCCAGGGTCACACAGCTGGTAAGTGTCAGTGTCTGAAGGCCGGATCCGAACTCAAGTACTGCCTGAATCCAAGGCCGATGCTTCATCCACTGCACCACCCAGCTGCCCCCAATGCATTTTTAAAAGAAGAAATTCCAGCCATCCACAATTGGATGAAAAAATGTTCCACGTCTCTAATAAGAGATGCAAATTAAAACAGTCCCAAAATTTTACTTTCCAACTATCAGATTAGCAAAAATGATAAAAGGGGAAAATGGGAAAGTGGGAAACCTATCAGTTGGGGAATGACAGAACAAATTACAGTATAGGAATGGAATGGAATGTTATTTTGCCATAATAAATAATGAATATGATAGCTTCAAAGACTTATAATAAAACATGGTTCCTTCCTGTTGGCAGAAAGGTGATGGACTAAAGATAAAAAATAAAACATACATTTACAGTCCTAGCCAATATATTGATTTGTTTTGTGTGATTCTTCTTATTGGTTATTGGTTATTGGTTAAGAGGGAAAGTTCTTATTTGGGGCATGAGTTGGTGAATAGTCATAGAGATGCAAAAAAGAGAAAAAAAAAGAGTATCAATGAAACATTAAGAAAAAATCCAAAGGAGAGCAACCAAAAGTTCAGGAGGGCATTCTAACAAGCAGGCCATTTTGTTACTATTGTTTTAAATTTAATATACACTTTACAAAACACTAACTTATCATGCCTTTGGGTTACACCCCACCTTGAAACCCAAACTCTCGGGTTGGATTGCCAGAGGTATGGCTAGTACTTCAGATTCTAAAGTACCCTGTGGATGGAAGCTAGGGCTTAGGAGCCCCCACTGGTATGGTTCCCATTAATTATAAACCAGTAAATTCAATTTATCTCTAGCAAAGGCATTTTTGCAGATGACATAGCAAGAACCATTCATAAAAACATTCCTCAGTGGATATGTAGAGGATATGTGTATGGTAAAGGCAACTCACAACTCTTGGTATTATAGCATCTTTGTAGAGTCCTAATTCAGTATCTCTACGGTCTAGTACCTCTTCTAGGTGGACTATTGAGCAGGATTCCTAGAGACTTATCCTCTCCATGGACCAACTATCTTCTCTGATTCCAGGGGTCATATTCCTTGATGATACTTCCTACCTTATAAGTGACTGTCTCTGTATTTGTGTCTCTGCTCCATGCTGGATATAGTTTCTCCTAATAGTCCATTAGTTCCACTTCACTACTACATCGAAATTTGCCCAAAGTTTAATTATTTAAAGCTGCTATTAGCATAGTTAATTTGCTCGGACAATCTCATTGTTCTCTTCTTGACTCAGAGAGTTTTTTGCATCTCAGAAAGGGAATACAAGGTGTTACACCATGTTAACACATTAAAACCTCAATAGGCATGACTATGTCACCTGAGCTAGGGGAAGGAGAAGGGAGGAAGTGCATATTTCTCCTTTGCTCATATATACCTAGTAGAAGTTCTTAATTCATATGTAATAATGATTTTCCCCCTTTCTATATTTAAAGATTCATGTTCATTGGTGTTTAAATTCCTAATTTAGAGGGAAAAAAATACCTTTCAAAAAAGCATTGCGCGGGGCAGCTAGATGGCTCAGTGGATAGAGCACCGGCCCTGGAGTCAGGAGGACCTGAGTTCAAATCCAGCCTCAGACACTTAACACTTACTAGCTATGTGACCCTCAGCAAGTCACTTAACCCCAATTGCCTCACTAAAAAAAAAAAAAAAAGGCATTGCGCTAGGACTCAGAAAACCTAAGCTCTGATTCTTACTCTGTGATCAAACTATGTTACTTTGGGTGAGTCCTTTAACTTCTCCAGGATTCAGTTTCTTCATCTATAAATTGGCAATAGTAATACTGTTCATCTCTAAAATAAAGGAATTGATTCAGTCACTATATGAAAATTTGTCCAAGTTTCCAAATGAGAAGTGTAAATTTTTAAAATTCTGAGATTTTACTTCATAACCATCAAATTAATAAAGATGATAAAAGGCAAATAGTTAATGCTTAAATGGCTGTTGGTGGAATTGTGATTTGTGTCAACCATTCAGAAAACAATTTGGAATTATTAAAGATAGGTCACTGAATAGTGCATAACATTTTACCTAATATTTCTGCTTCTGGTTATACCATCCCAGCCCCAACACACACACACAAAAATGTTCCAAATCATCTAATTGTTGTGGGGTTGTTTTGGGATTTTGTTTGTTTGTGGTTTTTTTTTGGGGGGGGGTTGATTGTTGTTCAGTTGTGTCCTATTCTATGTGATGCCATTTGGGGTTTTCATGACTAAGATACTAGAGTGACTGCCCACTTCCTTCTCCAGTGTATCCTCCATTTTACAGATGAGGCGCTGAGGCAAATAAGGGTTAAGACTTGCCCAGGGTGAAATACCTAATAAATGTCTGAGACCAGATTTGAACTTAGGTCTTCCTGATTCCAGGCCCAGCACTCTATCCACTAAGACACCTAGCTGCCCCAGTGATATTTTTATTCATTAATTAATAATGTCATAATCATGAAAAAGTAATAAATAAACGGTGAATAATGTCAATATAAGGGAGACAGAAAAACAGCTACAAAGTGTTAATTGCCTGTGGAATGCTATGAATTGTTACCAGCAGAGTAGAGAAATTCATAGGGTTCTGGACTTATGAACTAGGTTCAGTCCTCATGGTATTCTGATCCTAAAGAGGGCCAGTCACACTTTTTTCCTCATATATCTTATGTTTCCCTTAAATGGGATTAAAAGGATCCCTTTTAGAAAAAGTGTTCAATATACAAAATAGATATCACATCATCTCTGTTAACTTAATCTATATTTTATTTAAATTACCCATATATTTATTTTCTCTACTACAATAGAAATGCTTAAAAAAAACCAAATGACTCATGAGTATACATTAACAAGTAATACTGAAACAATACATCACCTATTATGCTCTGCTGGGAGGTGGACAACAGTATTGGACTGAGGAGCAGATACTCCACATTCACCCTGGATCTTCATTTTCTAAGCAACTCACAAAGTTTTGAACTTCACATTGGTCTGATATGCCTCTTTATTCTAGAGTGTCAGTGCATGCCCCTCAGCAAGAAGCTAGTATGCATATGTAAAGTTTGTGTCACCATTTGAATGGTTGGGTTTTGTAATGTGGCTAAAATTCTAGCTATACTGTCTAAAACTCTAATGAGTGTTCGCCGATAAATTAGAAGCTTTAGCAAGAGTTTAGACTTTTAACCATTTATTAAGGAGCATAAGAATTTGTTGAAGAGAAAGAGGCCTAGATGCCTACATCTGTCTATCTCAGGGAGCTAGCATTTTTGCTCCACTGCCCACAAGGTCCTGATGAGAGCCTCGCCCCCTCTTCATCCCACAAGCGTCCTGTCTAAACCAGAAACATCAAATGTCACTTCTTGATGCCAAGGAAAAGCCGCATGGCTTGCCCTCAGATGCCTTCTCCTCATGGCAGAGCTTGCCTACAGTATCTCTCCAGCAGGGGGCGTCACTCCAATTGTCACACATACCAGGATCTATCTCTTCCTTCTAGATAAGGGGAAAATTATACATATATACCCCTCATTTCTAGTCATATGCTTTTTTGGTTTGTAGTTTTCCAACCAGGAAAAATACATTCTGGTTAGCTGTGTACATAAGATCTTCACTATGTTGTTCTGCAAACATTTATGATTTCACAGCAAAGGCCTCAAATTCTACAGTAGAAAATTCACAGTCATATCATCATGCTTTTCTTTCATGAATTTTCTGTCATCACTATTAAATGCCTATAGAAATACACAATCCATAAAGAAACTAAAATGATGGTCACCTATCAACAAACACATTTTCCCTTATCCCCCATAAAAAAGAAGAAAACAAAGAGAATTATACTCAAGGAAAAACAGCTCACTATTTGCATCAGTTAATGACTAGACTATCAAGAAATTAGGCAGCTGGGAAAGACCTCAGAAATAATATCATGATGTGCCACACTGGGTACAAGAAAAAATGTATAACAAAAAATGTAAAACTATAAATAAAAGAGGATTAAGCTTGTTCTTAAAATATTTTTATTGAGGCATTTTGTCTATACATCATAGTAATTTCTGAGATGACCTCCCTGTAATGAACCCTCTCTTTCTACCCTATAGTGAAACATCCCCTTCAACACAAAGTAGGAAGGGAAAAAAATTAAAAGAGAAAAAACCGACTCAAAGAAAATGGAAAAAGTAATGACAATCTGAAATATGTTTCAAGAATTAGCTAGGGATGTTTTCCAAAAAAATAAAAGTTGAGAATCACTGCTTTCATTGAAGTTTTAGTCCTTAAATTAATTACACTTTCTATAGCAGTAGGAAAAGTTAACTGTAAGAAAAAAATAAATATCTTAGTTCAAGAGATACAAAACCTGACCCAAGTAACAGACTCCCTGAAAATCAGAATGAACCAAACAGAAGTTAATGACCCAGGCAGCTAGGTGTTGCAGTGGATAAAGCACCAGCCCTAGATTCAAATCCTGAGTTCAAATCTGGCCTCAGACACTTGACACTTACTAGCTGTGTGATCCTGGGCAAGTTACTTAACCCTCATTGTCCCGCCCAGCAAAACCAAACAACTTAATGACTCCATGAGAAAAATTCTAAAACAAAAAGATTTTAAAAATTGGGGGGGAGGGTGAGGAGGAAAGAGATAATTCACATAAAACAACTGATCTGAAAAATATTTCAAAGAGAGATAGAGATAATTTATTTCTTTTTTAAAATTATTTAGAATTTTATTTTTCTTCAATTACATACAAAAACAATTTTAGAGAGATAATTTAAGAAGCATTGAATTACTCAAAATTCATGAAACCTATCCCACCCACCAAAAAACCCCAATATGGACAACATGTTTCAAGAAATCATGATTCCTAAGGAATGATGAAGATCCCATGACAGCATATGATGAACTAAAGTTCAGAATGAGTACTGTATTTCTTTTCAGTGCAGGAGGGAAGGTTGAAGGGATAAAAAATAAATGCTTAATAGTTAAAAAAGAAACCTAAGAAATCATAAAAGAAAACTATCCAGACATAGAACAAGAGGGCAAAGCGAAAATAAAAAGAAGCCACTGATCATCTTCTGAAAGAAATTCCAAAATTAAAATCGTCAGAAATGTTATTGCCAAAATCAGTTTCGGATCAAAGAAAAAATAATGTTGAAAGCAACCAGGGAGAAAAAAATTCAAGTAAGGAATCAGTCTGGTTAAAGACAGGGCAGAGAGCAAAGAGACAACAAAGGTATAAGATAATAGAAGGAAATGAGGTATACAATGAATGATCATAACTGAATGTGAATGGAATGAACTCACTCATAAAATGAAGGAAAACACTAGAAAATAGAATCCAGTGGCTGAGGGCGGGGGGAGGGTGGGGGTGGAATGGGGCTATCCCAGCTGTTGTTGCCAGTTGTTGGCATCAATGGCAACATGGCAGGGTCAGCGGCAGCTGTGGTGGCCATTGGAGTGTGGCCAACACAGCCTAGGGATGCCCTCTCCTGGCCCCATGAGCCCGGCACAACAGGGGGCATGGGATGGACAGAAATAAGATGCTGTGATGATGGATTTATGTTCCAACAATCAAACCTCAAAGAATCCAAAACTAAAATGTTATCCACCATTTGGAACATGGGCACATTAGTTCAGGCAAGGCTGGTACCCACTGGCACCAAGTTCTAGTATTCCATCAGAACGTCTTCCCCAACTTTACTGTGGTTAATGTGGAAAAGCTACCTTGCTTCCTGGGAAAATTTTCACCTGATAGGCGCTAATTTATTGCCTTTTCTTCGACCAACATCACTGGAGATTTATAGTACCAGGCTGCAAGCAGCACAGGACCTACTGGCAGGGTTATGAGGGTGAAATTTTGGCCAATAGCAATGACCAGAGGTCAATCAACATCCAAGGCCAACTCTTTGAACACTTCTTTGTATTGTTTGCATATCATCAATGTAGACGCTAATGGGGAACACCTAAATTGTGAGTGTATCCTCTTCACAAATGACTGGCTGTGGTATCATTGTGGGTTCAGCCGTCTACCTCCCTGAAGAGCCTCACCCTCCTTTTTTATGAGTCTATCACAACAGTGAGTCAGTGACACCAAATCCCTGCTCCCTTTTGGCACTATTCCCTTTATATCATTGATCTTCACACTGGCAGGTTGTGTGACACCCACACATTCAAATGTGATAAATTGATCTGTCCACAATCAAGGGCTATACTTATACAAGAACATACTAGCCATTCTTTCAGTACAGCAGCAGACCGTTCATGTGTTCCAGGTCACTCCTGAGGATACCTTTACTGATGTGTATACCATTGGTCAATTCTGCTATAAGGATGACCTGCTCACCCTCTCAGTTGTCTACCCTGAGGTACAGAGAGACAGCCAAACAGGCATGGCCAACCCCTACAAGGAGCCCTTCATTAATTCCTTAAAGCACCAACTGTTGGTATATTTGTGGCGCCAGGCAGAGCAGCATGGTAGTGTCATGGCTAAGAGGCACTTCTTCCAATACTTTGACCAGTGATGACAGTTGCGCATGTGGAAGATGCAGCTTCTGGATGAAAATCACCTGTTTATCAAGTATACTAGTGAGGATGTAGTGACACTACAGGTCACAAACCCATCACAGCCTTCCTTCTTTGTTGTGTACGATATGGTGATGACAGTGTTTGAGAACACCTCAGATGAATTGCTGGAGCTCTTTGAGAAATTCTGTGACCCCTTCCACAATGCTACACTGCACAGTGAGGCTGTTCAGTTTCCTTGTTCAGCTTCCAGCAACAACTTTGCAAGGCAGATCCAGTGCTGGTTTAAAGACACTATTGTGGGGGCAGCTAGGTGGCTCAGTAGATAAAGCACTGGCCCTGGATTCAGGAGTACCTGAGTTCAAATCCTGCCTCAGACACTTGGCACTTACTAGCTGTGTGACCCTAGGCAAGTCACTTAACCCTCATTGCCCCACAATAAATAAATGAATACATACATACATAAATGAAAATTAATTGAAAAAAAGACGCTATTGTAAATGCAAAATATGGAGGGTACACGGAGACAGTATGGCCGCTGCTTGGTCTGCTCCCCATCGGCGCCCAATTGTAACAGTGGCAGGCCCTCCCCTACCTTGATCTGTCTCTCTTCAGCTATGATGGTAAGGGGATGTCAGTCATGGAGCAGCCCAAGACTTGTGGAGATTACCCAATCAGGTTCTATGCCTGGTATTCTGGTCTGCTCAAGTATGAGATCCAGGCAGGCCTGCTGGGCCACCCCATCAACCACACAGTCTGACGCCTGGTCGCCTTTACCTTCCATCCCTTTGAACCTTTTGCCAGGACTAATGCTGAATACGTTGTCAACCTCCACATGCGACACAGCTACACGTAGGATGTTGCCCAAAGATTGGGGACCAACCAAAGCCAGGTTTTCTTGCCTTCTAAGACTTACACCCTCTTCCCATCTCTGCAGATTAGAAAGCAGAGTCTTTCAGGTGCCAGCATCATTCCTTTGGAACCAAGGTCTGTGTTGGTGAACCTTGATTGGTCTCTAGTCATTCAACATGAGCCAGAAGAGAGGAGTTGGACCCAGGATAACTTACTTTAAAAAAAAACACACACAATCTAGCTATCAAATAATTTAAATGTCTCCTACTTTTTCCACAAGAGATTGCCCAGCATTAAGTCCTTTAATTATTTTGAGTGGGGGGAGTTCTGTGTGTATGTATTTTATTGAAGTGTAGACGAGTGTTCCACTATTTTTCCTTCTTTCCTCTTTTCTTGACAATGGTATGCATGCAGTCTGAAGCTGAGCAATTGCTTGCCATTGTGGCCAGACCTAATAACTGATTAAGACCCTGCTCATTCCTTTTCATTTAGCCAAAAACCAGGGCTGTCTTTTTAAGTAAAAATGAAATATTTCCTTACTTAACCAAAAAAAAAAAAAAAAAAAAGGAAAATAGAATCCAGTACTATGTGGTTTACAAGAAAATCAACAAACAGTTACAATGAGGGGTTGGGACAAAATCCTTTATGCCTCAGCTAACCTCAAAAAGGGCAGCAAGTCTTGCAGTGATAGAGTGTCTGGCCTGAAGTCAGGAAGACTTCTCTTCCTGAATTCAAATCTGGCCTCAATACTAGCAGTATGACCCTTCGTAAGTTAAGCCTGTTTTTCTCAGTTTCATCATCTGTAAAATGAGTTGGAGAAGGAATGGCAAACCACTCTGGTATCTTTACAAGAAACCCCAAATGAGGTCATGAAGAGCAGACCACAACTGAAAAACAACTAATAAGAATTTTTAGAACTCAAAAACAAAAAAAAGACAAGTAGAAATAATGATTTCAGACAAGACACCTACAAAATTTAAGGGAAAAAATTAAGGAAACTACTTTTGCTGAAAAGAACCAAACAATTTTAATTCTAACATAAAGGCACATAAACATAAATGGCATAGCATCTAAACACTTAAAGAAAAAGCTGAGTTATTGGGAAAAATAGTAAACTATGATAGTGGGGACCACATATATGATAAATCTAAGTGAACATACACAAGAAAAAAGTTAAGGACTTGAATGTAATTTTGGAAAAGTTAGATATGATAACTGCTAGGTGATTTTTCCATGAGAACTGAAAGAGTTTGCATACTTCTAAACTATACATGACACCTTTAAAATGAAGCATATATTAGGGCATTAAAACCTCAGAAACAAATGCAGAAGAATAGTATCAAACTTATCCTTTACTGATTACAATGAAATAATTCTATTCAGTAAAAAACTATTACAAATCAACTGAAAAATAGATATTCTAAAGAACTGGTAGTTTGAAGAACAAATCATAAAAATGATAGAGAATTCCATTAAAAATAATAACAATGAAACAACATACCAGAATTTTGGGGAGCAACCAAAGTAATACTGGGGGAAGATTTACATTTCTAAACACTTTCATTAATAATGAAGAGAAAAGGTATCAATGAAATAGACATTAGGAACAACCAAAAAAATAAAATCCTAAAAAACAGAAAAAAGCATAAAAAATTTTAAATGCCATTGAACTAATAAGTAAAACTGAGCTCTAATTAAAAGAAAAGTAGTAGCTAGGCAGCTAGGTAATACAGTAGATAGAGTACTTGAGTGAAGAAGATCTGAGTTCAAATCTAGTCTCAAACACTTACTTAACCCTGTTTGCCTGAGATTCCTCATCTGTAAAAATGAGCTAGAGAAGAAAATGGCTAACCACTCCAGTATCTTTGTCAAGAAAACCCCAAGTGCAGTCACAAAGAGTCAGACATGATCAAAACAACTGAACAACAATGAAAATTTAATTAAAAGAAAGAGGAAAGGGCAGCTAGATGGCACAGTGGATAGAGCACCGGCCCTGGATTCAGGAGGACCTGAGTTCAAATGTGACCTCAGATACTTAACAATTACTAGCTGTGTGTTCCTGGGCAAGTCACTTAACCCCAATTGCCTCACACACAAAAAAGAAAGAAAAGAAAAAAGAAAAGAAAGAGGAAAACCAAATTACCAATGTCGGAAATGACAAAAAATTGTAGCAATGAAAAAAATAAAAGATTATATTAGAAACTTTTGCTCAACTATACATCAATAAAACTGACAGATAAATAATGTATGAATATTTACAAAAAATATATAAAAACAAAACAAGAAATTGAGAATTAAAATACCAGTCACAAGAAAAAAAGAAATTGAAGAAGCAGTAAATGAACTCAAAGAAAACCAGGACCAATAGATTCAGTGAATTCTATCAAACATTCAAAGAATAAATAATTACAATATTTTATAAGTATTTGTAGAAGTAACAAAAGAAGGGTTCCTACAAGTACCTTCTATGATACAAATAATTCCTTAGTACTGTAGGACCAAATTTAATATGGGGAGAGTTAATTGGGTGGCTCGCCATAAATTTGGGGTTCAGAAAATAATGAGGGACCTCTAGGCCCAAAGTTTCCTCCCTTCCAAACTGCCTTTTTTAGTTATTTCTCCAGGCTAATAAGGAGATTAATAGCCTCTTTCCCACAAACAAATCAGGTTTTATTAATGGAATAAAATATATAACAAGGTTAAGTTAATAAACCAGGGACAAGGGAATAGGGGAAGAGAAAAAATGGATAAGCTCCCTGGCTATAGCAAAGACTGAGTCAATCCCCAAACTTGCTTCTAGCTCAGCTAATTCGAGAGAGCTGGCCTCGTTCTATTAAACACCACCTGGGGTCTGTAGTTTCTATGGGAATCAGCTGTACAGCCCCTCTACAGTCTGCTCTCAGAAGCTCAACAAGAGGAAAGAGAGCTCCTCTCAGTGAGTGTTCCCTTTTTCTATGTTTTCTCTCCCTCCCCCAAAAGGGAAGTCCTTCAAGTTGCATGCCCGAGAGTCGTCCCCCTGGGGACATCAACAGTATACATCACTCAGGGCAAGCCAGGTGTGGCTACATCTAATCATTCCAAGTAGGTACATAGTAGGTTTCTCAAACAATACTAAATCAATCAGGTGGGACCCCTTGGCATCTGACAATTCCATTATTTTATCAAAGTACCCAAACTAGAGAGAATCAAAATAGAAAAAGAAAACATAGATCAATAAACTTAATGAAAAGTGAAGACAATTTTAAAATAAAATATCAAATAGTCTACAGCAACATATCACAAAAATGAAAACACTATGACAAGGTCGGATTTATATCAGGATTTCATGGTTGGTATAATGTTAGGAAACTATAAACAGAACTAATAACAGAAATTATCTGTTTAAATCAAGAGACAAATACTTTGACAAAATACAACACTTATTTATATTTAAAAGAACAATAAAAATAGAAAACAAAGTAATGGAAACTTTACTAATAGTGATAGCTGGAAACCAAGGTGGTCCCACCAATAAGGGAATGACTGAGCAGATTATGAATATATGAATATATGGGATACTATTAGGCTCTATGAAATGAAGAAAGAGTATCATTTCATAACTAAGAAGAGCAAAACCAAGAGAACAATTTATAATATAACAGCAATATTGTAATAATAAACAGTTCTGAAAGACTTAAGAACTCTGATCAAGGCAGTGATGAACTATGTTTTCAGATGGCCAACCATGAAGAATCTGCCTACCTCATAACAGGGAGGTAATGTATTTATATGCGGAATAAGACACATATTTGTATATGATCAATATGGCAATTTGTTTTTCTTGACTATGTTTATGTGTTGCAAGGGGTGTGTGTGTGTGTGTGAGTGTGGGTGTGTGTGGTTTCTTTTTTAGAGAAGGGAGAGATTAAAAAAAACACTTGATATATAAATAAAAAGTTAACCCTACAGCTGAATTTGAAATAAGAGTATTTGGTTCAAATCCCAACTCTCCTACTAACGACATCACCTTTGGTAGTAAGTAGACCTTAATCTATCTGGGTCTCAGTTTTCTCATTTGTAAGATCAGGGTTGGACCAAATGATTTGTTTCCATATAGTTATTGTTGTTGCTGTTTTTCTTTTTTCTTTTTTTGTGGGGCAATGAGGGCTAAGTGACTTGCCCAGGGTCACACAGCAAGTAATGTCAAGTGTCTGAGGCTGGATTTGAACTCAGGTCCTCCTGAATCCAGGGCCAGTGCTTTATCCACTGCACCACCTAGCTGCCCCCTCCATATAGTTGTTTTTTTTTTTACAAAAGAATTTTATTATTTTCCAGTTACATGTAGAGATAGTTTTCAACATTTGTTTTTATAAGATTTCCAATTTCAAATTTTTCTCCATATACTTTTAATCTGATGATCCTACTTCCCAGTTGTGCAAATGGGTTAAAGTAGTTAACATTTTATTGTCTGTAAAGCATTTCAAAATCCTAGAAGAAGCATAAAATGATGTGAAAAATTAAAAGCAGCTAATATTATTACTCCTATTACCTTGGATTAAGCAAAGACAGCATCTGTAGTGGATAGAAACTCCAAACCACGATTCCAATATACAGTTGTCTGTAGGAAACAAACTAACAAAACACATCAAAACAAGCGCTGTGTTACCATTTAAAAATTTTCTATAATGACCTTCATACTTAGACAATTGACCCAAATTATAGAAAAGTTTTGTAATTCTAATCATCAATCTGTCAATTCTAATTTCAAGAACTATATAAAAATGAAGTTATTAACATAAATTGAGGTCAAGGAGATCAGAGTGAAATGAAAGAAATATTTCCTATTGGTTTGAGAAGCAAATGGGAAATCATAGAGCTAAAGATTAATAGGGTTAGAAAGGTCCATCTTTGGCCTTCTGTTACTTCCACACAAGATCCAAACCATCCATCACAGAATATAGAAAGAGATTTTGTCGTATTAATAAAGGGTTTTTTTAATAGCCCCAAAATTTCAGGAATAAAATATAAAGGCCAAGTGATAGTCTGAGTCTCAGTTTTCTCATCAATAAAATAGAGAGCTGGATCAGATGAGTTATAGGACCCTTTCCAGTTCTAAATTCTAGGATCCATTATGAATACAGACAATATAAAAGTATGTATATATGTGTGTATGTATGTGTATACATGTGTATACACATATACATATGTGTACATATGTTTGTGCATGTGTATATGCATATATATGACTATAAGTTATAGATAAGTTGTTTATCTGTAGAGGAAGGTTAGAGGGAATTGCAAGAATTCCTCACAATAATCACATATCTAGAACAAAAAATAGATATATAATAAATATACATCATACATGCATGCATGCATGCATGCATACATACATACACACATACACATACATACACACATACACACATACACACATACACACATACATACATACATACATACATACATACATACATACATACATACATACATACATACATACATACATACGTATGCATCTCTAACCCCAGGGGCTGAGGCATTTTCCCTTTTTCTATTCTCTACCCAGACTTGGAGTTTGGACCAGGTTCAATCCTAGGAAGTCTGTTCTCTGGTGAAAGAGAGCTCCCTTTTTTCACACATTGGCTCATTAAGTCCCTCACCCTGGCTACCCTGGGGACAATTTTAATTATAGTAAACTAAATAGAGACTCAAAAGTCCAGGAGTTTCCCCAAAATAGAGAATAATGAGGTATTGAAGTCACAATATGAATGGGTATAAGGTAATTTATTTCTACACATACACACAAAAGAAATGTGAAACAATAAAGGACAGCTGACATTAACAAGATTAAGTAATTTACAACTACTATTACAATGTGGTGGGAGGCTAATATTTAAATCTCATCAGAATATAAAGCAGTTTTTCAGGCTTACTAATTAGGTATTTTACATTTCACCTGGACAACACATTATCCATTACACTCCCTTTAATTCTCTGCTGATTGATTTGCTTGGGTCAATCCTCTTGTTTAATGGCCATCTTCTCTGATACATCTGCTTCCTCTGCCATCCTCCAAGACCAACATTAGCAGACCTCCCAACTCTTTGAACTCACAAGGTCACTTCCTGGACATATCCACCTTCAAGTTATTGTTTGGTCACCTACTCAGAAAAAGAAATACAAAAGGGGCAGCCCTAAGCCAGACTCAGGCTTGCATAGGCAAAATGTGCTCTCCACAGTGTGTTCGGTCTTATGGAGATCAAGGTGGGGGAATGGAGCCAGGCAACCCCTCTCCCACTGGAATCTTGGAATGAAGTCTGCATTATTAGAAGCTAGAAAGGAAAGTGGAAAGGCTGATTGTATCAGCGGCCAATTAGGGGAACTCAAACTTTGAGCCTTTTAGCCTTGAATGGTATCATGGCCAGAAGCTTGCTCCAAAGCTCCTTTTGAGAACAGGAAACAGGCAGGGAGTATCTTTACATGCCCTGTTTAATGCATGTTACACACACACCCACACACACACATCCAATTGGTGAAAAGACAAAAATGGAATAAATATTGATGTATATTTTCAAGGAAGCATTATATGTAAGACAAAGAAACACTATAAGATAAATATTATTAAATCTGCTTAAGGAAATAAATGAAATTTGCCAAAAACAAAAGCTTTTCTACGTCTACTCAGGGTTGGAAAGGACATTAACTGGAACAAAGTGATGAGCAGGATGAAAAACATATCTAATAGAATACAAATTATTTACATGCATTTTCAGGATAAAATAATTTCTATTTTTGTCACATTATACATCCATTGTCAGATTTTTAAGAATCTCTATTCCAAAAACAAACCCCCAAATCTTTTGATTTAGAATCAGAAGTCATAAACATTGTCACACAACTCTGCTGTCCTCTGTAGACCGTTTTCCTATCTCTATTTCACTTTCACTTTCACAATTCTTGACTGAGTAGTCTACACTTAATGCCTCTAATTCATTACCTCTCACTCCCTCAACTCCTTGCAATTTGGCTTCTATCTCCAATGTACAAGAAAAGGCTATCTTACTGCCAGAGGAATGAGATATTCCTACCCTTACACATATTTAACCCTAAAGCAGCATCTTTTTCTGACTTCCTGTTCTCTGTGGTACCACTATACTCTAATTTTTGTGCATTTGTGTCCTGAAAACCATTTTGGACTTCTACTCCTCAGTTCCCCATATCCAATATGTCCTAAACCAATCAATTCCCTTCTCTTATTTCAGGATGTCTTATCACCACAGGCATAACTATGACTGTTTGTAAGAGGCAGGAAGCACCTCTTGCTAGAAGCAAGAGACCATGGTATCAAGCAGAGGCATAGAGTTGAGAGTATGAGCTCACCTTACATGGATCATCTGGTCATTTCTAAAACAAACCAATGCATTAAGCATTTATTAGGCTTATATTTTCAAAGCATTATGCTAGGGCAGAGGGGCTTTAATGACAAAATGAAAAAGTCACTGCCCATGGGGAACTTATATTTTACTGAGGGTAGTGCTGACTGATACAACTTGTATCTTTCCCTCAAAATTCACCTTCCTTCTAACTTCCCTATTTTATTGAAGGCACCATTATCCTTTCAGAACCCAAGTTTGCAATCTTAGAGTTACCTTTAACTCTTCATTCTCCCCTCCACTCCAAGTTTCAATCACTTTCCAGTTCTGTTCGATTTGCCTTCACGACTGTCTCTTCTTCTCCACTCAAATGACCTAGCTCAGGCCTTCATCATCCTTATCTGAACAATTGCAAAATCTTCCTAATTAGTTTCCAGTACTAGTCTTCCCCTTCTCTAATCTACCCTCACCTCAAATAGCGATTTTCCATACAACTACCAGACTAATATTCCTAAAGCACAGGCCTGACGATGTAATACCTTCACACACATATTTTCAGTGATTTGCTTCTAGGATCATATTCAAATCCCTTTCTTTGACTTTTGAAGCCCCTAAAAATATGTTACTGGCCTAACTTTTCCAGATTTATTTCCTATTATTCCCCTCACATACTTTATATTTTAACTGTCCTTCTTGCCATCCCTTCTATTTCCTTTCTCTGTGCCTTTTTATAAACTATTCTCCTATGCTTTGAATGTTCTCCCTGCTCCCTTCTCCTTTGATTCCCTAATTCGTTTTAAGAAGTCAAGTGCCACCTCCCTACACAAAGCTTTTTTTTGGTATATCCCTAACTGGTATTGCTCCTCTCCTTCCTTTTGCCCATCCCCCACATTACTTTGCATTTATTCAGCTGTGTATATGTTGAATCTCCCCAAAAGAATGTCAACTCCTTGAATTCAGAACAATTTTGTTTTCATCCTTATTTCCCTAGTACTTAGCACAGTGGACTGGCACAAAAATAAGGGGTTAGTAAATGCTCACTGAGTTGAATTGAATTAAATTCCCTCATTTTACAAAAGAGGAAGCAGAGACCTAGAGAAATGAAGTAACTTAAACCAAGCTGATGTGTACATGGCAAAATTCAAATGCAAACCCAAATTCTTTGATACCAAATCCAACATTCTGCACTATAGCATATTGCATCTCCCTATTCTTCCTACATATCCTAAGTTATTTCATCACTCTTACACCTCATTAGCACCTCCAAAAGAGATTGCTCAAAGGAGTCATCACTAGTGGAACACAAGTGTCCTATTGTCTCAGGAAAATTAACAATGCTATAGTGGGATTTGGTTGCACTGTATGAATGGTATTTTTTCCATTTGGGACAATAATACACAGAATTACCTTTATTAGGGCATGAAGACAGGGATTTACAAAGAAGATAAGCACTACTTCCTAGCCATCTCCATGCCATGCTACCTACTTTCCAACTTTCACTGTCTGAAATTGAGGCCCACTACTGACTTCTGAACGCTGATTGGTGAGCTGTCCCATTGCTTTCCTGTATCAGCCTTACCCATGCCATTTCCCAGTCATCTTTTTCCCATGCGGCTATGTAGATACTTCTTCCTTCCCCCTTTCTAATTCAAGCTCCAAGAACAGTCACCAAATCAACACTATCATTCATGGTAATGACATGTCAATCATTTGCCTTTTTTTGTTCACTTATTTCAGTCATGTCAGACTCTTCATGACCCCATTTGGGATTTTCTTGGCAAAGATACTGGAGTGGTTTGTAGTTTCCTCCTAAGCTCCTTTTACAGATGAGGAAACTGAGGCAAATAGTTTTAGGTAACTTCCCCAGGGTCACCCAGCTATTAAGTGCCTGAGGCTAGATTTGAACTCAGGAAGATGAGTCCTCCTGACTCCAGGCCTGGTGCTCTATCCACTGTGCCACCTGGCTGTCCTCAATTACCCTAGGACTCCCTGTGACTTTCCTGACCAAAACATCCTTCCCTTGTCACCACTTTCTTATATAATATAGTTTTCCCCTATTGGGAATGTAAGCTAATGTCAGAGGGTGCCTTGCTTCTATGTTTTTATACCCCTATTCTTAGCACAGAGCCTGTGCTAAGCATTCCATATGATATTGAGAATTATTTTTTCTCCTAATTATTGTGATATTTTTGTCATATTAAAATGAAAATTTGAGAAAGTATAAACATAATATTATGCCCATGGGCAATGCTGCTAACCAAAAAGAGCAGTTCTCTTGACATGTCAACATGTATAAATAATTAGTCCATCCATAATCAAAGGGATCAGTTTATTTATCCATAGCTAGGATTATTGTATCATAGATTTAGACCTGCCAGAGATCTTAGAAGTAATTTAATTCTACTCATTCATATTCCAGATAAGGAAATTATTTAGGCCAGAGAGGTTATGTGATTTGTATAAGGTCATAGAGGTAGTCATTGACAGAGCCATGTTTTAAACCCCAACTCATCTGACCTCCAATTCTAGTGTTTTTTGTAGTTTCATCACTAATATGACTATTTTGTTAAAATTGCCATGTTTATGGCAGTGACTTTGAACTTCCTAAGCTAGCCTCTGAAAGTTCCATGGGTCTAGGACTTCAAGAAGCCAAATAAGAGCTCACAGTAACAATAAGGTAACTCCATATATAATTATTGTATGTCTGCTATATAGTGAGTTAGTTTACAAAACATTTATTAAGCACTTGATATGGGCTTTCCACTGTTCTAAGGATCAGAGATACAAGAAAAGCAGCAGTACCTCCCCTCAAGAAGTATATGTTCTAACATGGGGGGTGACATGTAAAAAACTGGTACATAAAATAAATTTTATGTATTTGTATACATATTAACTAGATGGAAGATAGTCTGATAAGGAAAGGAACTAGCTGCTCTGTTAGACTAGAGAGGGAGGGGACTAGAAAATCACACTGCATAAAATGGGGTTTGAAGCTGAGTTTTGAAGGAAGCCAGAGAAACTAAGTGGCAGAGGTAAGAGGGCAAGCCATGGGAAACAGCCATGCAAAGGTATGGAGGCAGGAGAGAGGGTGTTATATTTGAGGAATTGCAAGCAGATCAGAGTACCTGCAGGTATAAGATATAAGTAACTAGAAAGAGCAGGAAGGGGCCAGGTCACATATAACTTCTTTTTTTAAATCATAAAAGTATTTTATTATTTTCCAGTTACATGTAAAGATAGTTTTCAACATTTGTTTTTATAAGATTTCTAGTTCCAATTTTTTCCTCCCTCCCCTCCCTTCCCTCCCCAGTCCACAAGACAGAAAGCAATCTGATATAGGTTATAAACATATAACTTCTAAATTCCCAACAGAGGACATAATATTTAATCCTGAAGGCAATAGAAGACCCCTGGAGCTCATAGAGTAAGGAGGTGACACAGTCAGGACCTATACTTTATTTTTCAAAATTCACCTTAGTAACTTTAGAAAGTAGGGAGAAATTGAGGCAGAATGACCAATTAGAAGGTTATTTAAATAATCTGACAAGAGGTTATGGGGTAACTGAACAAGCACTGTGACTGTGTGAGTGGCCGAAAAGAGTATATACCTTGAAGGATGCTGTGAACTTAGAAACAAGGTCTGGCAACAATTAGATTTGTGCGGATGAATGAGAGTAAGGAGACAAGGATGACAGTGGGATTACAAGCCTAGTGAGTGGGAGGATGATGGTGCCCTTGACAGTAATGGGAAAGTTTAGAAGAGGGGACAGTATTGGGGGGAAGATGATGAATTCCCTTTGGGACATGTACAATATACTCTCTACTCACAGGTCCTGCTAATTCCAAAAAAAATCATAAATTGTTACTGAAGACTTCTGAGGCTCCATGAAATACAGAATTATACATAATACTCTATCAATCTTTAGGAAGAGTTTTAATTGCTGAAAATCAATCTCTCACATTGTTACCTGAAGAAACAACAAAAGATAGAAAAATAATTAGAGTGAAATTAAAAGAGATGGTTCCTGGCATTGACCTCAACTTTACACTTTCCATAGCATAGAAATAAATCCTGTCCAGCATGTTTGAAGGCTGGATATGTTCACCCATATAACTGACTAAGTGAAAGAGTCTACTTTCTATAATTGCTGTTCAGGGCTAAATATTTCTCACTATTCTACTGTAGTTAAATAATGAATTCCTGTCAAAACCACCTGACTGTTCACTTGAAATATTACACCATATTATGGATGAAACTTGTCTTTGTCTCTTCTTTAGCCAACATGGTTGGCTGCAAGACCCTAATCCTAAAAAGTCATTTAATATATATTTGTTTTATGCTTTAAAAACCTTTCCAGATAATTCAAAGTGCTTTTTGACTATTTTTTTTATTTCTCTTTTTTTAAATCTGGGACCTGTAGCACTAGAGCATACTCTAGTGGCCATCAAGCACAGCAAGTATTCCAGGTTAATGGGTTTGCTAGAGCAACGTGCACAACAAAATAGATTCCCTTGTTTGGGCAAAAGGTTAGTCTTGCCCCCTAAAGGTATAGAAGGTATGGGACCCCTAATAGTGGTATAGAACTTTAAGAGAACATTGCATGATCATCCCAAACCTTACAGTTCTCCTCCCAGAAGAAATTATTCTCCATTTTCTTCTTCCATTATGCAAGGCAGTATTCCATGCCAAGAACAAACAAACAAGAATGATTATCTTAGAACATCCTGAACCTCTGACCCAGCTGGGGTTCAGGTAAAGATTTTTGTTGTTGTTTTTTTTTTCTTAAATCAAAACCGTATTTAGACTTCTTCTTCAGAGAGATTCTGTTAAAGATGATAGAGAGAAGGGGGTAATACTTAAAGCAAATTTTGTTCACTCGTGTCGGTGTTATTACAAACTTGAATGAACACCATTATTACAAATAAATAAAAATGAAAGATAAGAACCAGTTTTGTGTGAGAAAATACTGTTCAACAGGCTGTAAGCCTTACTTAAAGCCTTCCTCTTGTCTAGCATGCTTTATGATATGTGTATACATAAATATTATATATATATATATTTATATACACACATTTGGTCAAAGGAATATGTATTATGTATAACATATACCTGGACCTGCTCAGAGTATATGTGTGTGTGTATTTATATCTATGTATATCTACATACAAATGTATTTATATATATATATACATATACATGTATATATACAAAGTACATAGATATATATGTGTATATATGTGTATATATGTGTATCTGCATGTATGGATAGAGATAGAGATATATGAACATATGCAGGGTGGGCCAAAAGTCATGAAGGGGTCTAGTGTTTTAATAACTTTTTGAAAATTATTTTTCTTTATTTTTTTACCACTTAGGAGACTTGATTTTTCACATGTAATGTAAATTCATTTCCTATATATACTGTAAATGATGCCATGGTATTTTACATTAAAACAAAAAAGGAATTATTAAATATTCATGACTTTTGGTCCATCCTTTGTATATGTATATATGCGCATATATATATATGTATACACATATACCAATGTCTATGTGTGTTTGTATACGTTTGTTCACATGTACACACACATACATATATATACACACACACATACACATTAACTGCACTTGCTCAGAAATAGCACGTTGAGGAATATGATCCACCTCTGTGTCTATATAGAATGAAAGTGGTCCACTTGGTTTTAACAGCAAATTATACTCTTAAAATAACACAAACTGGAAACAAACAACAACCACACACACATAAAAAACTTCTTTTTTTTTAAAGCCAGAAGCTTTGTGTTCTATTGTATTTAGGCTTAAATATGGAACTATTTAGAATGAATTAAAGAGATTATGTTTATTTGATTTCAGGTTATCTCAGCAAGAAACACATTTTCCATACCTCTTTGGAAGAACAGCGGGTCAAATGACACATTTGTGATTGACTGTTTGAAATATTTCAGCCACACCACAGGTTGCACCTGACCTGAAAGCAGCAGATTGACCGAACAAAGGCTTATGTTTTAAATGTTCCTACAAGAGCCTTTCTGGACTAGCCATGGGCAAATTGTCACAAACTTTGCTTTTTATTTTATCCTATGACACTAATCAATTTAATTATATTCCTAACCCAGATTTTTAGACCATAATCAATTTCTTACAATGCAACATTGTGTAAGATAATTGTGCATCTTTTACAAACTAGTTTGCTTCAATCACTATGTCCCTAACTTCTAAAACATTTCCTAGCATGTGTAAATTTGATCTTTTATGTTAATGTGTTTATGCTTTATTTTGTCTGAAATCATTTTAAAGTCATGTGAAAGAGGATCTTTCTTTTGTCACTAAAACAAAGAGCGAGCAAGATTGGATAAATGGAGATCTAAAAAGTGAAAAATCAAAATTTTTATGTGAAGGTCTCTATGGTTTGACTTGTTTAAAGTGAACTTTTCCTACTATAAATGCCTAGAGACTACAGTTGAGTAACTGCTACTTACAACACTTAGTCCTTTAACATGTGTTTTCTTCACCTTCTTTCCTCTCAGGCCTTTATAAGCTATGGAGGAAATGAGTTGCACTTCCAAATGCTAGAACCTTGCTGGAGCAGAACACAGCTAAATATTAGCAGCCTGTCCTATGGCACCTGGGGCCATGAAAAGAAATTTTTTTTAGGGCAATGAAGGTTAAGTGACTTGCCCAGGGTCACACAGCTAGTAAGTGTCAAGTGTCTAAGGCCAGATTGAGCTCAGGTCCTCCTGAATCCAGGGCCAGTGCTTTATCACCTGTGCCACTAGCTGCCCCCACCCCCATATGAAAGGAAATCTTACAAAGCTTTAGTTGTGAAAAAGAATCTCCTTTTTCTCCATAAATCTTGGTTGTGTGTGTTTGTGTGTGTGTGTGTGTGCATGTTTCCACGTGCGTGTGTGTTTTAGAAATGCAAGAATTCCATGTATTAACCAGCTAAAGGAAAACATTCCAGCAAATAGAATAGATAAATTCACAGGAAACTAAAGGAAGAGCTAGATCTTTTGAAACAGTTTTCAATTTCTTTTAAAAAGAATTACTCCACAAGATAGTGGAATAAAGGTAGGGACTCACTTGAGCTATCCCAAATTCCCCTTGAACAACTTTAAAATAGCACCTCAAAATGAACTCTGGAGTAACAGAACACCCAAAAAGACAGAGTGAAAGAATTTTCCAGCCCAAGACAACTTAGAAGGTGGGAAGGAAAAGTCTTTCACGGTGGTGTGAGAGTGGAGCACAGTATAGCATAGGTGGCATAGACAAGCTCACAGAAGGCCTTGGGGGTGACATAGCTCTCTCAGTCCATAGACAGCAAGGGGGTTGTACAATTGCTCTAAAGAAGATTACAGGGAACATTTTCCCGTCATTGGGTGCAGGATTTTGTTGCATTTCCCATGTATGTTTTTGGGTAGAAGTCTCAGGGTGAGGAGGAACACTAGCAAACTAAAGAATTCAGGCACAGGGAAGTGGGAAACCTGGTCACAGTTCCAGGTCAGAAAAGAATGCTTGTGGTCACTCACAGACCAGAGCACAGGACAGGAGAGCAGTGACCACACTTCTTAGAAAAACAGGAAACATAGACTCAGAACTAGCTCTGAAAACAGCAGCACAAAAAATCTGAACCTTAGAACAGGGGCCCCTCTACTCCAGGAGCAGAGTGCAACTTTAACATAAAGTTAAAAGTCAAGAAATAGGCTAGGAACATGAGCAAACAACAAAATAAGAACCTAACCATAGAAGATTATTACGGTGACAGGGATGATCAAAACACAAACTCAGAAAAAGACAACAAAATCTAAATTACTACATCTAAAGCCTCAGAAATGCTAATTGGTCTCTAGCCCAAGATGAATTCCTACAAGAGCTCAAAAAGAGTTTTTAAAAATCAAATAAGAGAGGGGTAGCTAGGTGGCGCAGTGGATAGAGCACCGGCCCTGGAGTCAGGAGGACCTGAGTTCAAATCTGGCCTCAGACACTTAACACTTACTAGCTGTGTGACCCTGGGCAAGTCACTTAACCCCAATTGCCTCACTTAAAAAAAAAAGAAAAAAAGTCAAATAAGAGAGGTAGAAGAAAAATAAGGAAAAGAAATGAGTGGTGCAAAAAAAAAATCATGAAAAAAGAACCAACAGCTTGGTTAAAGGAGGCACAAAAATATTGAATAAAATACCACTTTAAAAAACTGAATAAGCAGGGGCAGCTAGGTGGCACAGTGGATAGAGCACCAGCCCTGGAGTCAGGAGTACCTGAGTTCAAATCCGGCCTCAGACACTTAACACTTAACACTTAGTAGCTGTGTGACCCTGGGCAAGTCACTTAACCCCAATTGCCTCACTAAAAAAAATTTTAAAAATAAATAAAAATAAATAAAAAAACTGAACAAGCCAAATGGTAAAAGAGGCACAAAAACCTACTCAAGAGAAAAACTCCTTAAAAAGTACAATTGGGCAAATGGAAAAGGAAGTATAACAGTACAATTGGGCAATGGAAAGCTAATGTCTCCATGAGACATCAAGAGTTGGAGTTGATATAGTTGTAAACTAGTCCAATCATTCTGGGGGAAAAATTGTGAAGTATGTCCAAAGTGCTATCAAAACTGCGCATACCCCCTTTGACCCAGAAATACCACCCCTAGGTCTATATCCCGAAGAGATTTTTAAAAGACAGAAAAGGAATAAAAAGAACCTAGAGGTTCAAAAATATTATAGCAAATATTTAGGGCAAGAATTAGAAATTGAGGGTATACCCATCAATTGAGGAATGACTGAACAGGTTGTGGTATATGATTGTGTAGAATACTATTGTTCTCTAAGAAATGATGAGCAGGATGCTTTCAGAAAAACCTGAAAAGACTCATATGAACTGATACAAATTAAAGTGAGCAGAACCAGGAGAACATTATATACAGTATCAGCAACATTGTGTGATGATCAACTATGAGTGACTTAGCTCTTCTCAGAAACACAATGATCCCAGACAGTTCTGAAGGACTTATGATGAAAAATGCTATCCACCTCTAGAGAAAGAATTGATGGAGTCTGAATACAGGTTGAAGCATACTTTTTTAACTTTATTTTTTCTTGGTTTTGTTGGTTTGGTTTGGTTTGGTTTTGGTCTGTTTTCTTTCACAACATGATTAATATGGAAATATATTTTGCATGACTGCACATGTATAACTCATATTGCTTGCCTTCTCAATGAGAAAGATAAGAAGGGAGGGACACAAAGAATTTGAAACAAAAACTTTTTTAAAGGTTAAAAATTGTTTTTATACATAATTAGAAAAATTAAATATTAAAATTAAATAATTAATTTCATTAATTTGACCCCATTACTACTCCAAAATAATTTCATGTTTACAGTTGATTTCCCTGACTAAATTTTAAGCTCTAAAATTTTTAAAAAGGATTTTTGTGTTTACACATTGAACATGCCCCATACACATTGAACCTTCCCATGTAAGTCAAAACAGTTAAGTAAAACAAACCAATGCAGCAACTGTAGCTCATCTACAATTTTCCACACCATAGTGTTCCACCTCTTTACCTAGAAGATAAAACTGTGTCTTATTCTCTTTTCTCTAAGACTGAAATTCGTTGTTACAATTTATCTGAGTTCAGCTACATTTTAGTGATGATTCTACTTATTTTAATGTAGTAATTATGTGTATGTTGTTCTCTTGTTCTTCCTTCTTTCATTCTATATCAGTTCATATAGTCTTTCCATATTTCTCTGAATTCCTCATTTATGGCTTAAGGCACAAACATATTCCTTATATTCTCATTCCATAATTCTTTTTAGCCATACCTCAGGCACTTTTTAGTTCTTCGCTACCATAAAAGTGCTATTATGACTATTTTGTCATATATGTATAGAGAAGCAGAGAAGAAGAGGAAAAGCATGCTATGCTGGGAGAAGAGTATATGAGAATGGCCCATTTGAAGGCAGATTATGATAAAAAATTAATAATAGGTTAAAGATATTAAGACTTTATTGTTTAGCCAATGAAAGCAATTGAATGTTTATAAGGAAATAATGACACATCCAAAACAGTTTTAGGAATATTAATCTGACTAATTCATGTAGGATGAACTAGAAGGTATAGGGTAGCCAAAAGTCACAATGTTTTTAATAATTTTTGAAAATTATTTTTATCGCCATTATGAGATTTGATTTTTATACATAATTTAAATTCATGTCCTATATATGCTGTATGTGATGCTATGGTATTATAAATTAACAAACAAAAAATAAAAGTTGTTAAATATTGAAACCCCTTCTTGACATCTGGCCTACCTATAGAATAAATGGGCAGCAAGAACTTTGTTATCTTGGAACCAGTGGCATACACTTCCCAAACATTGACTGTCCTAGTAAGAACTTCAGTCTATCATCAAGGAACACTTGTTCTATATGAAGCTAAGTTGCCCATGTGGGACCTGGACTTAGAACACTGACTTCATTAGCATCATGTGCTAGGCCAGTGGTCTCCAAACTTTCAATTGTGTACCCAATCAGTGAAAGCAAAATCAAAAACAACCTCTTAAGTATATATACACCATCAATCTGTGTATATTTAATTGTGTATAAACTATATACATGTGTTACCATAATTATGTACATTATAAAACAGATACAAAACAAAAATTTTAAAAGGTGAGATAAAAATGAAATGGTATGTGATCCTTGAGTCAATAGGGAGCCACTGGAATTTATTGAAAAGGGGTTGACATGGTCAGACCTATGCTTTAGGAAAATCACTTTGGCAGCTGTGTACAGGATGGATTAGAGTGGGAGAGGCTTAAAGCAGGGAGACCAATTAGGAGGCTATTGCAATAAATAATCCAGGCAAGCAGTGATGAAGGCCTGAACTAGGGTAGTGCTGTGTAAATAAAAAGAAGCAAACAGATTGAGAGCTGTTGTGGAAATAGAAATGACAAGATTTGACAACTTAACGAATATTTTAGGGTAAGTAAAAATGAAGACTTAAGCATGACATCAAGGTTTTTCAACCTGAGTGAAGGGGGGGGCTAAAGGTGGTACCTTTAGCAGTAATAAGGAAGTTCAGAAGAAGGGTGAGTTTGGGAGTAAAGATAAGGTATGGGGCAACTAGGTGGTGCAGTGGATAGAGCACTGGCCCTGGATTCAGGAGGACCTGAGTTCAAATCCAGCCTCAGATACTTGACACTTACTAGTTGTGTGACCCTGGGCAAGTCACATTAACCCCAATTGCCTCACCCCCCAAAAAAAGATAACGTAATGAGTATAACCCATCCATGTCTGCTCATTCTGTGCATACTATATATCACACTAAAAAACAAAAGGGGCAGGGAGTGGCAGCTCTTCCCTCACAGGACAACTGCCCCAGAGTTCAGAGGTCCTGGCTAGGAGAAGGGGCACCCACAACCAGGATGTTAGCTGGAGATAAGAATACAGTATGCTGGGAGTGGGGAAGATGAATTTGACCGCACAGCAGATGCTCCTGGCCAGGGGTTAGGTTTTAAACCATCCTGAGGAGTATATGCCTGGCAGAAAATAGGACAAAGGTTGGCAGAGCATGCACAACTACAGGAGGCTAGTGATAAGGAAGGTGGGAGTAGAGTGGGCGAATGTTGTGCTCTAATAGATAAAGCCACTCTTGGAGTATTGGAGAAAGGAACCATAATTGTAGGAAGGTTGTGATACCATCCTCTTTTCCTCTCTTACTTTTATACCCCATCTCCATTTGTTAATTTGTCATAATTGGGGGTCGTGGCAACAGCTCCCCATGATGTTGGAGCACCCACTTTGAAGATCACTTCTCTAAGTACCCGTAAGTCCAGTAAAAATTCCAACAGAAGCACAATTACATGTTCCAGTGAATGACAAAAATTCCTTCCTAATAGATTCTCCTTATCCTTTAGAAGTTATCAGTCTTGGAGAGAAGAGTGAAGTTTTGAAATATAAAAGTCTCAAGCTTTTTAAAGTTCTACTAAAAGTATCTACAGGGTACCTTAGCCACTAAATTGTTGGGGATTTCAACTACAACTTGACATAATCAGGAAGGCTATTTGGTGTAACCAGAAGAAATACTTCCTGTGAAAGAGGGCTTCTGGACTCTGTTCTCAGATCTGCCTCCTCCCTCCTAAGCAGTGGCTAAATTTCTAAAGCACTCTGAAATTCCATTTCCAGCTGCATGGAGGGACAGTAGATACTACCTGAAGAAAAGTATAAAACCCCATGTCATGGTACACATAGTTAAGTGGGGAAAGTTGTTTTATTAAATTAAAGAGAAGGAATGAGCGATCAGTCAGTCAGTAAAACTATTAAGCACTTACACTGTGCCAGGTAAGTGCTAAGTGCAGGAGATACAAAGAAAGGCAAAAACAACACCCTGGTCCTCAAAGGAACTCATGGTGTAATGGAGATAGATAGACAACATGTCAATATGTACATACAAAATACATACAGTGTAAATGAGAAGTAATCTCAGAGAGTTAGCATTGAGTAAAGTGCAGGGGGTGCAGCCCAAGGAAGGGAGTAGGTAGAATAGATGAAGGACTGGGAAAAACCTACAGAAGAAGCTGGGGTTTATATTGAGACTTGAAGGAAGACAGGAAGCTGAGGCAAAAGTGAGAAGAGAGAACATTCCAAGCATGGGGAATGGCTAAGGTAAAGACACATAGTAGGGGAACAGCTAGGTGGCACAGTGGATAAAGCACAGGCCCTGGATTCAGGAGGACCTGAGTTCAAATCCAGCCTCAGACACTTGACACGAGCTATGTGACCCTGGCAAGTCACTTAACCCCCATTGTCCTGCCCCCCCCCCCAAAAAAAAGAAACGGAGTAGAGACATGGAGTGTTATGTAGAGTAAAAATACAAGAATCCTAGAAAGATAGGAGGGAGCCAGGCCAAAGGGATTTAAATACCAGAGCACTTTATATTTAATCCTAGAGGTATTAGGGAGCTACAATAAACCTTGAGTAGGGGAGTGACATGGTCAAACTTGTACTTTAGGAAAATGATTTTAGTAGATGAGTAGAGAATGGATTGGAGTGGGGAGAGATTTGAGACAAGGAGACTAATCAGAAAAATAATAGAAGTAATATAACCCATATAATCTCTGGGAATCCTCATCCCAACTCCCACTTGCACTGATGATCTGGGTTTCCCAAAGTAAGACTACATCTCCCCATCAGGGGAACAGACAAGGTGGTTCTTTCATTCTACCAGCTTGTCTCCATTCTAATATATCTTTCCTCAATGTTAACAGCCAGTTGTAGTGTCTCCCTTATATTATCAATATCCACCAGTAATCAGAGGTCTAGTACCATTTAACTGAGGCAGCTAGGCAGCACAGTGGATAGAGTGCTCGGTATAAATTCAAGAAGATTCCCGAGTTCAAATCTGGCCTCAGACTAGCTATGTGACCCTGGGCAAGTTACTTAATACTATTTGCCTCAGTTTCTTCATCTGTAAAATGAGCTAGAGGAGAAAATGACAAACCATTCCAGTATCTCTGCCAAAGAAAACTCCAAATCAGGTCATGAAGATATTTACTAGATAGAACAATATTAGAAGTTATAACGTATTTCCCTTCAACACCTGGAGTGCATATGCTTATGTATGCCACCTCAGTCCTTGGGCAAGGTGGGCTCCTCCTTAAATGGTTACTATATCATCTCAGTCGATACACTTGATTCCCTTCTACTACTAAGCTACATCAGGCAGGTTTGCTCCTCACCAGGTTGATCTGTCCACAAAATCTGTCATGGATTCTAGCTCCAAGAACCTCTAGAGTTTTCCTCTCCAACCTGTGGAAGCTCACAAGGTTGCATCCTCATTTATATTCCTTTAGCTGGGACCGGAAGAAACAAATTAAAGAGGAAAAAAGATAAGGTGTGTTTTCTCTCCTGACTAGTCTGTAAGCACCTTGCCTTTGAATTCTCATCACATAACAGAGTGCCTGCTCTGTTAAGGATTGTTGATTGATTGGAAATCCATTTCATTTTACTCCTCCATTTTGCAGAGAAGGAAATTGAGTTTTAGAGAAGTTAAGTGAATTGCCTAAGGTCACACAGGTAGTAGGAGGTACATATAGATATCTGTACTTCACATTGTTAAATGGGTAAACTGACAAATATCCAGGTATCATACATTTGTATACATACATAATTATTAATTTAGTGGATCTGTGACCTGTAAGGTTCCTTCTAGCTGCAAATCTAGACTCATATATTCTATCATCCTTTAATCTCTTCTATATGGATACTTCCCCAGCAGTACAGGTTGCAACCTATTCATGCTTTCCAATCCTACACAATTCTTCTTTATGTCATTCCTTAGATCCTCCAAAGAGAGTCCATCCCACATGCTGGAGTTCTTTCTCTGGGTTCTCTTTCTCTATTTTAAAATTTTATTATTTATTTATTTTGGACATCCATTAAAAATTTTTTTTTGGAGCTTTGAATTCTCTTCTGCCCACCCCTGCCTCACCCATTCTGAAGGCAAGAAATACGGTATCAATTGTGCATGTGAAATGCAAAACATATTTCCATATTAGCCATGTTAAAAAAAAAGCAAGAAGAATAAAGTGAAAAATGTATGCTTCAGTCTGCATACAGGCAGCTTACATTCTACCAGAAGGAAAATATATGTGCACAGATATGTAAATATAAGTGAAAGGAATACAAAGTAAATTCAAAAATGAGAGTACTAAAACTGAGGATCAGGCAAAGCTGATGCTAGCACCAAAAACTACCACTTTTTTCCTTGTATTATTATTATTATTATTATTTAGTTTTAGTTTTCAACATTTGTTTTTATAAGATTTCTAGTTTCGAACTGTTTTCCCTCTCTCCCCTCCCTCCCCCTCTCCCCAAGACAGCAAGTAATCTGATATAGGCTATATATGTACAATAACACTAAACATAATTCTGCATTAGTCTTGTTAGAAGAATCAGAGCAAAAAAGGAAAAACCTCAAAAAAGAAAAACAACAGCACTAAAACCAATAGAAATAGTATGGTTCAATCTGCATCCATATTGCACGGTTCTTTTTCTCTTCTGGATTTGGAAAGCATTTTCCATCATGAGTCCTTTGGAACTATCTTGTATTGCTGAGAAGAATCAAGTCTATCACAGTTGATCAACACATAATGTTGATACTGTGTACAGTGTTCTCCTGGTTCTGCTCATCTCACTCATCATCAGTTCATGCAAGTCCTTCCAGGTTTCTCTGAACTCCTCCTGCTCATTGTTTCTTATAGCACAATAATATTCCATTACATTCATATACCACAACTTATTTAGCCATTCCCCAATTGATGGGCAGCTCCTCACTTTCCAATTCCTTGCCACCATGAAAAGAGCAGCTATAAATATTTTTGTACATATGGGTCCCTTTCCCTTTTTTATGATCTCTTTGGGAAAAAGACCCAATAGTGTTATTGCTGGGTCAAAGGGTATGCACAGAAAATCTACCACTTTTGACCAAAAAGATGGAGTCTTAGAAGCAGAGATGAGGAGAGAGGCCATTTCAGACATGGTGGACAGCCTATGTAAAGCTTGGAGGTGAAACAAAATATTTTATAGAGGGAACAGCAAATAGACTTATATGACTGAGATGGAGAATGTCTAATGGAGTAATACAAAATTAGATTGTAAAATTAGGTGGGAGTCATTATGTAGGGCTTAAAATATCAGATTATGTATTTCCTATTTCAGAGAGACAACATGGCATAGTAGCTAGATGGTTGGCCTTAAGGTCAGGAGGAACTGGATTCAAGTCCTGCTGCTGATATATAGCTGCATGATTATGGACTAGTCACTTGATAGCTCCATCCTCAATGGCAACATTAGAAAACCACAAGTTACAGAGAAGTTATGCTCAGAAACCTATTATAACTCTGAGTAGGCTGGAGTTTTCAGGGTATTCCCTATGTACCAAGATGGAGTACCCCACATGTAAGAGATGGGATAGAGCTCTACTTCTAATGGATGACATCACTGGGAGAGGAGGGTATGTGGATGGAGGGCAGATCTAGCATGCTGGTAGATCTAGTACCAGAATTGTTGCATTTAGAGTACAAAAATCTCAGAAGCTAGTCCTGACCAGCCTCAGTTCACATGTCTCACAAGCTTATCTCAAAATGTGAGGTAAAGTGTGGCTCTCTTCTTATGTTCTCCTATTTATTGGAAACTCATGTTTGCTTAAGTGCATGACACCAATCTCTTTAACTCCTCCCTCTTGTTGGGGTAGGGAGAATTTAGAGGAAGATACGAAAGGGAGCAGCTAAGGAAAAGGTATAAGCACATACTACATTCCAGGCACTATGCTACACATTATTATTTTTTTTTACAAATATTGCATTTGAACCTCACAACATCCTGTGAGTTAGTGCTATTATTATCCCTATTTAACAATTGAGGATACTGAAGCAAAGTTTTAAGTGAGTTCCCTAGGGTCACACAGCTAATATAAGGGTTGATGTCCAGATTTGAACTCATGTTCCTAACACCAAACCCAGCACTTTTATCTACTGTGCCACCAGCTGCCCCACAGATTTAAGATGAATTGAGCAGTTGATGGAGGAAAGGAAAGCACCCTGCCTTGGTGAGTGTATTGTCTTGCCAGCTGACGTATTCAGCTTTTGATAATTTCTCTTGCACCCCACAACTATGAACACTGTCTTGCCCACCAAAGTCTTAAGAGGACAGCAGAGCAGCAGACATCCAGAATGGACCTAGAGGTTGACCCAGAACTCATAATCTTCTATGCCAGATGGAATCTACCAGCTCCCTTTCCTCAGAAGTCCTCTAAAGCCAATTTCAAAAGGCATCAACAAGCCAACCAACTCTTCAGCAAAGTCTATTCTCCATTTCTGGAGTTTGATTTCTTTATAACAATATCCTCTAGATAGGAGCCTAAAAAGAAAGACTTAAACCTCCATGGATGAAATCATAGGTTTGGACCAAAAACCAAACACTGCTTATAAGAAAATGTCTAGCTACTGAAGATTTTTGAGTAGGGGACTTTCATTATCACATCTGTCATTGTGGGAATAACTTTTATTGTGTATTCTTTATTTATATTTGTTTGCATGCTGTCTCCCCCATTAGAGTATAAGGTTCTTGAGGGGAGAGACTGTCTTTTGTCTCTTTTTGTATCACCGATGTTTAGGACAATGCCTGGCACATTAATATTTGGTGTTTAATAAATGTATCTTTATTGATTGATGTGTAGACATATATACATATATAACTTAATCACATAATGACATATGTGTGTGTTTATATGTGTGTATACAATTTATCCAGCTGAATCATAAATTTCTTTAAAGCAAGACCTGCCTCAGTGGATGTGCTATCTTGCCAGCTAACACTCTTAGTACTATGGTCTATGGTCTATGGTCTACCATAATAAATATTGTATTTGAATAAATAAATGCCCAAGTAATATCTCAGACACTGGAAAAATCTAAGTGTCTTTGTATAAAACACTTTTAGACTCTTGACTATAAAAGGCAATATTTTTTACTAAGTACAACTTTTTTTTTAGGAAAATTAATTTGAATACAAGTAACCCCACATTGAAGCTGGGGTAATACTAAAGGTTAATTCAAATTCACTTGGTAACTGCACTGCCTAATTCTTGGTCTTCAGGGGACCAGAAGAGAGAGTTGCACATGACTTATCTATTGCCAGTCACAGTATTTCTTAGGAGCTGAACCTTGGAAGAGTGTACAGTTCTGTCCATCATTAACAGATGTCCTTCAGTTCTCAACCGATCAAAGGCAAAGGCAAAGACAATGTTGCAAAGTCTCTGTCACAAGTTAGTCTATTTAATCCTCTGCCTCTGTAATCAGTTTTAAAATGACTCTCCAATCTTTCTTTTGCTACTCACTGAAAAAGTGATGTAAGCTGTAATCTGTTCTCTCTGACAATCTCACTCTACAGATCTGTGCAGCTTCTGCTAATGCATTTTTTTTTTTGCTCAGCATATGTTTTAACACCAAGAAGAAAGCTCCATCCATATTGTCCCCGTATGCATGGATAATGGATACTCATGCTTTAAATATTTGTTTTAATACTAATGTCAGATTATTTAGGGCTTAATCCTGTCAATTGATTGGGCCTTGTATAAACAGAGGGATAAAAGTGTGTCTCTCTGTGCATTAAAATGTTTTATGGACAATAAAGCCACTTCTTCCTAAAACATAAGGTCATGAACATACTTTCTGATAGTTTCAATTTGTTGTTGCTTTTCTAAAATAGTGTAGTAAAAGCTAAACTGCTGAACGAGTTCATATTTTGTTTATATCAGCACCACTGAGTAAACAAGAAGGAAATGTGATTTTATGAACTTCTGTGTTTTTAAAACCTATCTGTGACCCTTAAAACATTCATTTTAAATAGAGTAGGTGTAAATGTTAAGAAGCATTCTCCCAAAAGCAGCTATATGCAAATGTGTGTAAAAGATTAAAATAAAGTGAACTACCCCAATCTCTCCAGAGAGGGAGAAAAGGAGAAAAAGGAGAAACCTTTTTGTTTATTAATACTTGTTTCTCCCCAAATAGATGGTATTTAATACTTTGCTACAAACACTATTCTCTCTCTCTCTCTCTCTCTCTCTCTCTCTCTCGGGCTTTCATTGTGCATCTGTTTCTGTCTCAATAAATGCTAATTATGTGGATTGCTTGGCAGAAGATGCAATGGGACAATGTAATTGGCATCGTGGTCCTAAAAAGTAAGCTGGTCACCTCTCTCTTGTATTCACCAACTGCCAGGCTGGTACCTGACTGCTTAAAAGGCTTTCCCACACCTGCTTCTTCCCTTCCTAATTGCCAGGGGTTTGCCTCAGTTCCACCAAAACAGCCTACTCATCCTCTTCCCTGGAATAAAAAGTGACAGGGTTCCTGAAAGATCCAGGACAGAGTTGGCTGACATGACTCAGTTTCAGTTTCTTAAGTTACTAACTGGGGCTGCTGATCCTGGAAGTTGTTTTCAAATTTGAGGCCTTGGACCAAGAAGACTAAGCTTGTCATGGAGGTGATGATGGGGTCATTCTCCCAGGAATGTGCGAGGGCCAGCTGTCTATTTGCTTTGGCAAATCCACTATTAGAGTGAACATAAGGCTTACCCTTTTCTTTTAAAGTGAGAAGATATTGCTGGAGGGGTACAACCAATATAGAAACAAAGAATCTAGGAGCCAGTCACATTAAAAGACTCATTAGGCTAGAACTTAACAGGCAGGGCCTTCCTTATATGATGAAACATCTCCCTCACCTCTCATAACCAATCAATTACTAAGTTCTGTCATTCCTATCTCTGAAAAGTCTCCTGTATGTAAGCCCCTTTTTGGATAGCCAGTGACAGCACCATAGCATAGAACCTCATCGCCATCTACTGGGACTATTGCAATAGCCTTCTAACAGATTTTCCTATCTCTACTCTCTCCTCCTTTACAATCTATTCTTCATACTGCTAATAGAATAATCCTTCATATATATATATATATATATATATACACACACATATATATATACATATATACACATATATATATACATATATATGTATATATATGTGTATACACACATACCTACAACACACAGACATACCTCTGATCATGTCACTCCTCTCCTCAAAAATCTTTGCTGGCTCCCAGCTGCCTACCAAATAAAATTAAAATTATTTTGCCTGACTTTCAAAATATTGCAATCTTGTGCTGTTACCTTTCTAGCTTTGTCTCATAGTATTCCTTACTCAGATCCAGTCAAACTGATCTGTTCTCTGCATTTCCTGCCCCCCCCCCCACCAAATCTCATGCTTCTGTGCTCTTCTCTGTGATTGGAATGCACTCTCTTTAATCTATTAGAAATCAATTTCAAATACACCTCTTCTACCTTCACCCTACTCCTCCTGATAATGAACCCACACACACTTCAAACAGAATTTTCTTTGTTACTCTCTAATGCACTTATCCGGTAATAAGTATGAGTTGGTTTCTGATCCCAATATCAGATCCATGTAAGCAAGCTTCATGTCTTATCTGAAGTTTTTATCTCCCTCATTTCCTAGCACTGTGTGTTCATGTCATAAATGTTTTTTGTCTTGTCCTGAATAACCATTCACCTGGTCTTTCAATATCCTGAAACTGTAACCCAAGGCATGGTATTGCAAAGGGACTTAAGGATAGTAGAACTAACACAAATTAAAACATATGTAATGATCCACACAAAAGCCACTGAAACACAAACTCCAGGGTTCTATATGAGGCAAAACACTTTGGAAAGAAAAAACACTGTGCATTAAACTGCTACTGATATATACCTCCTTCTTCAACTCTGTTATGGTACATAGAAATGGATTTCACAGATCCTTCTCCTGAGAGTCAGTTGGGGGTGTGAGTCATAAAGAGAATGTCCTAAGTCTTAAAATCTATGATATTTCAAACTTTTTTTACAAAGTAAAAAAAAAGAGCTTGCTAATGGATATTCTTTTAGCATTACTCAGTTCTCTCTATATGTTCTTTAATTGGAATTCAGCCAGCTAAATGCTCTTCAAATTCTTTTTAGGGGAGTGGGTCTGTAGAAGATCCCAGGTCTTTAGCCTTATCCTAGAAAACTCTTCCCCTCTAATCTCAAGTCATAGGAGAGCTTGAAAAATGCCAGTTTCTCTACAAACCTTCAAGGAGCTCTTGTTCATCACTTTCACAGAATTCCTTGGCATACAGATGGAGAGGGCAATTGGGGGAGTTCTGAAATCCTGAAGATGGGTGAGTAGAAAAGGAGGCTGACTATCTATCTATCTATCTATCTATCTATCTATCTATCTATCTATCTATCTATCTATCTATCCAATTATTTGATTATTCATCCATTCATCCACTTATTCATTTATTTTTTTACTTGTTTGTTTATTCATTCATTCATTTATCTATTTACTTATTTATTTTTTGCAGGGCAATGAGGGTTAAGTGATTTGCCCAAGATCACACAGCTAGTATGTGTCAAGTGTCTCCTGAATCCAGGGCTGGTGCTTTATCCACTGCACCACCTAGCTGCCCCCAAAGAGGTTGACTTTCAAGAAGTCTATAATTTCCCATCTTCTATTTGTATAGTTTTCCTTCCTAAGTGTATTAACATGTGTTTATCCTTTGGTCTTTTTCAAGGTAAGTATGAATCCCATCATTGTCCTTTACAATATTACAGTATTACAATATTTATTGCCATAAATACTAGGAACACAGCAAATTGTGCTACATATCTGAGATTGGATGAAAGTATATATAGATATATTTATATACTGCTGATATAGACCAATATTAATGAAGTCAGTCTTGGAAACAAAAAGAGAAGAGTCTGGAATAGTACCCAGTCAAACCTAGTTCCAAAAACCTTAGGCATACTGAGTTGGCATTGAATGGCATAGAATTCAGACCTAGAAATATAGTTTAGTCTGTAACCAAAACTAAACTCTTAGCAAAAGGGGGGATATCTAGAATGATCTAGCTGTCTCCTAAGTTCCCAGGATCATCTAAGTAAGATCTGAGCACTTCAGAACTACAGCATACTAGTATGACCCATTAGAGAGGTTTGGGTAGGAAATAACAGCCTCATACATCTAGTGAGGCAAATCCTACTTACCTTTTAAAATTCCTTTTGTTGTCATCTAATACCACTTGTTATCCTTGAATACAGTGATTCTGTTCTGTTCTATTGTCTGAGTCAATAATAACCAGTTTTGTACCCATGTTATGGTACTATAATTCAGATGAAATGTTTTCTCTATTTGGGGCTTGATGTGATTTTATATGAGAACACAGAATAAATCAGTTTAACTTTCTATACTTCAGTTCTCTTGTTTATTAAATGTTATCATAACCTTGACCTAGAGCAACTATGAAGAATTACTTATAAAAGAGGGAGGCAGAACAGTTGAGTAGCAAAAGTACCAGTCATAGTTCCCCAGAGAGCTAGTCACCCAATCTCCCCAAGTCACCATGACTCCATCTGTAAATTGATGATAACACTATCTTCCTCTAAAAATAAGGGAGACAGTACATAATCGAGAAGTTCTAGGAGATCAGGGAGGAGAGAAGGAAAAATAAATACAATATATTTCTAATCATTGTTATTATGACATGTAATAAAGGAAGGGTGAAGCTTCAGGTAAAAATAAATTAAATTTAGATGGTACATGGTTAAATATTGAAATAATATGAAGAATTCAATCATACTCCAACAAAAGAAAGGCTGAAACTTCCATATTAGTTAGGAAAGAAAATATAGTAAGCAGGGGGTACTAACAAGGGAGGTTTGGCCAAAAAGTTTAAAACATTAACCAATTTAGAAAAGTATACTATTTTGCAGATCAGTGAATATTGAAATGAAATGGGGCCAGAAGCTAATTATATGGAAATATTTCTATTTGCACATTTCACTGGAAGGCAAAGTAGAGATTTCAACCAATATATCTACATAACTGACAAGAATATTAAGTTTTCTCTCATAGTCCCAGCTATGCTACCTTTCTCAGCATGTATTCTGTCCTAGTTCCTGCTAAGGTGAGAAGAGAATCAAACTCATTAATTGTCTGCATTTTAGATATGATAAGAATTTAGTGGATAGTGTTAATTAAACTACAAAACAACTCCTTTTGCTGTGGTGTGCATTCCAAGTTAGAGCAATTAATTCACTCACTTAAACTGATCAAGATTTAATTACCATCACTCTGTGCAATTACTCCATAATTAAAGTAATTTGGTTCATTCCACTTGCTGACAGTGTCATTGAACAGTCATTCACAGTACCAAAAGAAGTGATAATTAACTTAAAGAATAGCTCAAGGCAATTTTGTACATAGAAGTTCAATTGTTCCTAAATATATGTATAGTACCATGGAATGTATGTATGTGTGAGTGTGTGTCTGTGTGTGTGTAGAAGGGTACTTCTGGAAATCATAGCATATGTCCAAAATAACCATAAAAATAATACAATCAACCACCACATTTTTGCTGTTTTTCTAAGTAAGGAACTTCAAGGCTAGTAGGTATCGTAGCAATTGAAATGATCAGAGCAGTCATTGTTATGCCACAATCATGATTTCTTGTGTAGGCAAAATAAACAGAAATTAAAAACATAAATACTTAACTACTGGTTAGGAGTAATTACAGAAAAAGGAATTAGTGACTACTTAGCTGTGGACAGTGTGTTATAAACACAGAGGTACAAGAAGTGGAGAGGATTCCAAGAAAACCACCAAGATATTTCAAAACGAAAGAAAGTGAACAAAGAACAACTAGTGGGGGTGTGTGTGTACATGTATACATATCTGTATATGTATATGTATAGTGGTGGTAAGGTGCCACTGAATACCCAGGTTATGTTTTACAAAGATAATTTGTTTAGCAGCCTAAAGAGTGGGATTGAAAAGAGAAGAGACAGCATGGAGAACAGTTAGGAGACTGTGAGAAGCAGGGTGATGAAGGCCTGAACAAAGATGATGGCTTTTGGGAGTAGAGATGTAACAGAATTTGTGAGGGTAGAATTTTTGGGTCTTGGCTAGTACTTGGTTATGTGATGTTGAGAGAGGGAACAATTAAAGATTACTGAGGTTTTGAGCCTGAGTGACTGGAAGAAAGGTTATGCCAGCAAAAGAAATGGAAAAGTTAGATGGACAGAAAGATTTTGGGGAAAAGAAGGTACAGTTTGATTTGGACATCTTGAATCTAGATATCCAGATGGTGATATCCCATAGGCAGAAAATTATTTTTGAAGTCTTTTAAATTCTGTTAAAACTAACTAAAGCATGGGGGTGGCAGCTAGGTAGAGCAGTAGATAAAGCATCAGCCCTGGATTCAGGAGGACCTGAGTTCAAATCCAGCCTCATATACTTGACATTTACTAGCTGTGTGACCCTAAGCAAGTCACTTAACCCTCATTGCCCAGAAAAAAAAAATAACAAAATCAGGCATTTTCAGATTCACAGTAGGATAGAAAAATAAGATTGTACATGAAACTACTCATCTCTGGCTTTTCTTTTAAAATATATTATGTAAATAATAAATTCACCAGGTAATTTTCAAAACTGTTTTACTTGACTATGATTCCTTATTGCCTTCTTTCTGTTTTCCTGTGCATTTTAAAAATAAAAATTCTTAAATGACCATATTTTCCTTTTTCCTTATTTTTTTTGGCTTCCCTATTCCTAATCCCTCTCTCCATTATACCTCCTACCCTCCACCCCAAGTAAAAAAGAAAAACTTAATGTAATACAATACTTATCTATAACAATTTTCTCCATTAGAGATATTTTTCCATGAAAGCTTTTATTTCAGCATATTTGAAAAGGTTAGATCAGTAATGACATTAGGATTCATTCAAACTACATAGTATAAATAATATATTTTCAATTCCAAGTGATAGTTTGGCTCAACATATACTGCATATAGCTTTTTTGCATATATTTATGTATAAATATGTGCTTATCACAGTGCCTGGCACATAGTAGGCATTTAGTAAATGTTTATTGAATTGAATATTTCTTTGCATTTTTACACACACACACACACACACACACACACACACACACACACACACACCCCTCATTAGATCAAGCTCCTTGAGGGGTAGGGACTGTCTTTTGCCTCTTTTTGTCTCCCTAGCATTTAATGTAGTGCCTGGCAAATAGTAGATGTTTAATAACAGTTTATTGATTGATAGATTGATTACACTGTGCCATTTTCTAATCACTGAAATGGATTAAGTTCTAATGGTATTATTAAATGTATTAAAATCAAATAAAAACCATGCAATTTTTCATAAGCCATCTGGCTTCTGACCTCTTATTTAATTCTAGACCCAATTCATTACCTATTTACAAATATCTGCCAAGATACATTCACACTGATGGATGAGTAGCTCCTATGGCAGGAAGGCCCAATAACCACAAGTATATAAGCGAAATGCTGACATTCAATGTTATCATTTCTTAGTGCCAACCTTGGACCACTGTTTGGCCAATACCACTCTGAAGTATCACTTTATCACTTTTTCTCTTCAATTTGCCCTCTTATGGTAAACTTCACTTATACCTCTGACTGCCATTGTCACATACACTGCCTGAACTACTGACCTGAATATTCTTTACCTTTCCTTCCATCTTCCTACCACTCCAGCTCAACCTCAGACAGGGAAAGAAAAGTGGTCAAGATTCCAGAGAAATGAATTTTAGTCCTAGTTCTGCCATTGATTGAATGTATGAACTTATTTATGATTCACGTGGCTGTATGGTATCACGGAAGGAGTTCTGAATTTAATGTTATTAGACTAGGATTTGGATTCTGGTCCTAGCACTCACTATTTGTGTGACCTTGACCAAGTCACTTCAACTTTCTCAGGCTCAAGTGTTCTGATCTATAAAACAGTAACAGGAGAGAGACAGAGACACAGAGACAGAGACAGAGAGACACAGAGAGAGAATCAGAGAGGAGACAGAGAAACAGAGAGAGACAGAGAGAGAGGGAGAGACAGACAGAGACAGAGACAGAGAGATAGCGGTGGGGAAGAGAGAGAGAGAATTCTCCACTGACAAACACTAATTTTGTAGCAGCAGCATGCTCTACTGGATAGTAGCTTGCACTTGAAGTCATAAAGACATTAATTCAGGTTCTGCTTTAACACTAATAGCTGTATGACTCTAAACCTTAGTTTCATCACCTATAAAATGAGGAAGGTATATCAGTATTTCCGTGTATTACTAACAAACCCTAGAAAAAAGAAATAAAAAGTGAAATTCCATCCAAAATCACTGTAGAATATATTGCATATTTGGAAGTCTACCTACCAAGACACAGAAAAGAACTATATGAATACAATTAAAAATACTCTTTACAAAAATAAAGACTGAGCTGTGTGACCCTGGGAAAGTCACTTAACCCTCATTGCCCTGCAAAAATAAACAAATAAATAAATAAACCAAACAATCAAACAAATAAATAAATAAAGGCTGACCTAAATAAGTAGAGAAATATTCTTTGCTCATATGTAGGCTGAAATATAATAAAAATGGAAATTATAGCTAAATTAATTTACCTTTCTGGTGCCATACCAAACTGCCAAAGGATTAGTTTATAGAACTAGAAAAAATAAAAATAAAATTCATCATGATGGACAAAAGATCAAGAATATCTATTTTGTGTGTGTATATTTCTTTTTTAAAATATTTTCATTTAAAGTTTTGAGTTCCAAATTCTATCCTTCCTTCCCTCCCTACTTCCTCTCCCCTCTCCCCTCTCCCCTCTCCCTGAGGTGGTAGGAAATCAGATATAGGTTATGTTATGCGTATGCAAGTATGTAAAACATTACCATATTTCTCATTTTTCATCATTAGTCCCTTAGAATTTTCTTGGATCATTGCATTGCTGAGAATAGTTAAGTCATATACAGTTCTTCATTGAACAACATTGCTGTCACTGTGCACAATGTTCTCCTGGTCCTGCTCGCTTCACTATATAAGGAATATCTATTTTTAAAAGTAGGAAGGAATTGGACCTGGTAGCACCAAATCTCAGATTATATATTAAAGCAGTAATCATCAAAGTTGGTCAGTATTGGCTAACCAAATTGAGAGGTCAATCATTGAAACTGATAAAGTACACAACATGCAGAAGCAAAGAAACAAATAGTATTTATTTATAATATTTATTCAATATTCATTGAACAGTGTTCAATAAACCTAAAGGCCCAGTTGCTGTGAAGAGCTATCATTATTCAACATACACTTCAGAAAAGCAATCTGGCAGAAATTAGGTATAGACTAACATCTCAAATCACATATCATCATGAGCTCCAAATGGATACATGACTTAAAGAAAAATAAACCACATGGTAAACAAATTAAAGAAACAAGGAATAAATTCCCCTTCAGCTCTAGGGATAGGGAAAGAATTTGTGAGCAAACAAGGGATATAGAGAGGGCTACAGAAGATAAACTATACAATTTTGATTACATAAAAATTAAGAAGGTTTTGCACAAACAAAACACTGCACACAATACAGTTAAAATTAGAAGGGAAATAGTTAACTGGGGAAAAAATCTTTGCAACAAGTTTCTCTGATAAAGGTCTCATTTCCAAAATATATAAGAAATTTAACCAATTCAAATGTATAAGAACTAATCCTTAACACATAATCAATAAAAAGATTCTGATGAACAATTAGTTTTCTCTCTCCTCCCAATTTATTTTTTCATTTTAGTTTACTTTTCATTTAATAAGTATTTCCTCTCCCTCTCTTTCATCACCAATTTAAAAGAAAAAAAAGAACAATAAAGCCTTAAAAGTGGGGAATGATCAATTATAGTATGTAATGGTAATGGGATATTGCTATAAGGAACGATGAAAGGGACAATTTCAGAGAAATCTGGGAAGATTGTATGAACTGACAGAAAGAAGTGAACAGAACCCTGTAGAACAATTTATTCAATAATGACATTGTAAAAACAATTTTGAAAGGGTTAACTCTGATTAACGCAATGAGTAATCATGATTCCAGAGTACCAACAATGAAGAATACTGCTTGCCTTCTGTCAGAGGTGATGAACTCAAGATGTAGAATGAGGCATACATTTTTCTACATTTGGATGTGGCTGGTATGGCTATTCAATTTTCTTCACTGTACAAAATTGTTACAAAGCTAATTGTCTTTCTTTTATATTTGAGAAGGGTAAGAGGGAAAAGGGGGTTAGGTCCTTTCCCCTCCCCTGAAATGAAAAGAGAATAAAAAGAAGGCCAGAAGGGATCACAGATAAGTAGAACAACATTGGAAGTTTCATGTTGAATTTATCATGTACTTAAAAAGAAAAGCAAACTCTGCAATAAAGATTTGTAGATTCATGTATATTAATCTCCTTCTGTTCCACTACATATAAGGAAATGCTCATTTTATTTGGTGTTTAAGTTCAAAATACAGGGGGCAGCTAGGTGGCTCAGTGGATAAAGCATTGGCCCTGAATTCAGGAGGACCTGGGTTCAAATCCAGTCTCAGACACTTGACACTAGCTGTGTGACCCTGGCCAAGTCACTTAACCCTCATTGCCCCACAAAAAAAAAAAAAGTAAAAAAAATACAAAGAAGAGAA